>NW_026735817.1:0-99483 GCF_949786415.1 Peromyscus eremicus | reverse complement strand
CCCCATTGATCTTTCAGGAGGTGCCTCCTCGGGTCTCATCAAATAACGTGGCCCGCAGGACGGGTCAAGTGGCGCCCGAACGTGGGGCTCGAGGCACGGTGACCTACCGGACGACGGATAACAAAAGGGGCCCTGGAGAGAATTAGGGTAGAGACGCCCGGACCGCATCACTCGTGCAACGCGGGAGAGTCTTGAGGTAAATGTGTTGTCCAATCGATCAATGGGAAAAAATTTATCTAAAGAGGCTATTTTTTTAAAGGAGATGAAAGGGAATCTTCGGGAGAGAGGATTAAGAGTTAAAAAAAAAGGATTTAGTAAAGTTCTTTCAATATGTGGAGGAGAAGTGTCCCTGGTTAGTGATTGATGGACCAGGAATTCACCCTTTGACTTGGAACAACGTTGGGAAAGATATTAATAAATTACTCAGAGACGGGGAAAATGTCCCTGATGCCTTTTTTAGTTTTTATGGTGTGATTAGAGATTTTCTAAAGGAAGCAGAGGGAGATGGGCGTGCTTCACATTTACTAGCCCTTGCAGAGGATTTTCTCTCAAACTCCCCCTGCCTGACACCCAAGTGTCCAGAGGTTTATTACATCTACCGGTAAGAGCACTCTCTGTCTTGTCTGTGTCTCTCTGTCTTGTTACTTTTGTTTTGTACTTTGCAGGCTCGATTTGTACTTTGCAGGCTCTCACTGGGACAGACGTGTCCAGACAGTGAACCTGGCGGCGAAGGGAGACGTCCCAGAGCCCTAAAGCCACCTCAGAGGTGACCATTTGGTTTAGGAGCATCTTTGGGTATCTTCCCCCACGGTGGGAGGAAGTGCCACTTTGTATTTTGTCCCGGGAATTTGTCAGAGCCATTTTGTGGGTTTTTTTGTATGTTTTGTTGTGATCATTGTTACTTTACTCTCTTCTTCTCTTCCAAGAAAAAAGGTGCATGTCTGACTGACAGGGATGTGGAAGCCCCTGATGTCTGTTTAATTAAGGACAGAGATCCTCCAGTCTGGATTGTTTTTGGTGTGATTGATCCTGGAGGGTCAAAACCTCCCCCCCCCCCAGAGCACATCAGGCTGTCACTGTTCTTGGAGCTTTTTTGGTTGTCTCGTTGGGACAAAGTTTTTTCGTGTGCCCTTGGTCTTGTGTGTAATGTGTTAATTGTTCTCATTGTTGACTTGACTGTGACGGACGCTATGGGACAGTTCCCTTCTTCTCCACTAAACCTTTGCCTAGCCCACTGAAAGGATGTGTGAGCCACAATAGAGGGAACTGGGTCCCCCACTCCCACTCCCCGACTGAACTGAGATAAACAGGTATCCCCCGCCAGGTGGGGCTTGCATACTGCAAGAGGGGCTTGCTGGCTGTGAATGAGGCCGTCGTCTCAGTGCTGATGTTCCGGTTCTTGGATTGTCTGTGTAAATGTTATTTGTTTTTGTCTACTAACCTCCCTTATTTTTCTAGAGGAAGAGGAGGAGAGAGAGGCATAACAAAGGCTACCTCCATCCCTCCCTAGCTCTCTTGCTATCAGGACTGCAGCCAGCTGGCTGCTCTCACGAGGGTGGGGGTGCGTGCTCTCGGTACAGGCGGGCAAAGACGGGAGCTTTGGACAGGGCAATGGGGACTGCCTGCAATTGACAAAAACTGTGTGTACACTGAACAGAGAATCTGACTTTAGTCAGAAGAGTTAACAAAAACTTTTTTTCAGGAACACTGGCAGCCAAGGACACGCTCTATGCCCACTGCTCCCCCTCCCTTCCTTTACTGTGATAACTTCAAGGTTTCTTCTGCCGGCCAGCAGTTTCTCTTGTTAACCCTTCTCTGTCCTGGTATTGCTTAAAAAGAAATGTTAAATTACCAGTTCAAGACACTGAGAAAATTATGCTTTTGTTTCCACAGGAAAAATAAAAATTTACATGGGTTTTGGTCATTTGAGTTCAGTGGGTTACAAATACTTGCCATCATTTAAGAGACTTGGTTTCAAATTATTGCTGGTTAAGATAAAAATAATGTTTTTATAAAAAATGACTTGAGATATATATATATATAAATAATGAAATATGTTTCAGATTTCTTTGTCTTGCTATTCTGCTGTTACATTGAGACTCCAAAGGGTCATAGTTGTAAAAATGTCTGTCTACTCTAGAGGTGTGAATGAAAAATGTGGCCACATGTATGTTTGGTTTTGAATGTCTGAGTCTGCATGTCCTTTGTGTTAAGGAATACAAGTTAATACTAGTCATCTGGCTATTCAGATACTAGTTTAAAGCATAAAATGTTCTATTTAAATAAAAAAAAACTGAGAGATATATTTGACTAATATATCTATAAGAGAACAAATTGGCCTGGTTATTGTTACCAAATTTAGAGATATTTTTAAGATTGGGCCTAGATTTGTTTGGCTCAGATACATTTAATAGATAATGGTCCTCAAACCTGTCAAAGATCTGATGAATATGGCATTTACATTATTTGATGAAAAGCTTACTATAGCAAACAGAGACTCCAAGCTCCCCAGCCCCTAGCAATGACTCCCAAGGAATGGCCAATTCCCCTATGCTATGTCAAAAGTATGTAGCTCAGTCTATCGATCCAGTGGGGGTCTAATACCCCAAAGTTTATATTATACATTATATGGATGATTTGTTAATAGCAGGAAAATCTGAAGAAAAAACACAAAATGTAGCTCAAAAGATAATTATCACACTTCAGGACCGAGGATTTTATATAGCTCCAGAGAAGATACAAACCCAATACCCCTTCCTGTTTTTAGGGTTCGAGTTACACCCAGACCTCCTCTATACACAAAAAATCTAGATTAGAAAAGATACACTTCGTTGTCTCAATGATTTTCAAAAGCTTTTAGGGGATATCAATTGGCTGTGACCCTATTTAAAAATAACCAAGGGAGAGTTACGCCCCCTTGAGGATATCCTCAAAGGAGACTCCGACCCTCAATCCCCTAGATACCTTATGGTGGAGGCAGAGAGGGTATTACAAAAGGTTGAAACGACCATCACTCAACAACACATGGGATATTTTGACCCAACTCTCCCATTGTATTTGATCATTTTTTCTACAGATTTTGCCCCTACAGGCCTGCTTGGCAAGAGTCCGTACCTTTACTGTGGGTACATCTTCCTGTTACTAAAAGAAAAATCCTTCCTACTTATCCTTCCCTGGTTTGCCAATCAATAATGTTAGGAATAAAAGCCTCCACTCGATACTTTGGGCATGACCCTGATATTATTGTTATGTCATATGATAAAGAGCAACTTGAATGGTTATGCACCCGTAGTCCTGACTGGGCCATTCTTGTCTGCACCTATGAAGGGAAACTTGATACACAAATGCCCAGTAATAAACTCCTACAATTCTTCTCCCTCACTTCTTTTGTTTTTCTTAAAAATACCCAAATGGAGCCCATCCCGGACTCCCCTGTGCTTTTCATAGATGGGTCAAGTAATGGTAAAGCTGCTTATGTCCTCAATGGCCAAAAGAATGTTATGACAACCCCTTTTAAGTCATCTCAGCTTGTGGAGCTATATGCTGCCCTTGCTGTCTTTAAAAATTTTGAAGATTGTTCCTTTAATTTGTATTCAGACAGTAGATATGTGGTAGGGGCTTTACAGGCTTTAGAAATGGTCCCAGTAATCCAACCCATTACTCCCACCTTTCAAATGTTTTCTGAATTACAAAAATTAATCCGACAAAGGTCACTATCCTTTTATGTTGGCCATATTCGTGCCCACACAGGCCTACCTGGACCCCTAGCTCAGGGAAATTAACTTGCTGATTCTGCTACACGTTCTATCTTGATTTCTCACTTGGAACATGATCAGGTAGCAGCCGCTCATGAGGCGCACCGCCTTCATCACTTCAATGCTCAAACTTTGAGACTAAGGTTCTCAATTGCTAGAGAACAGGCTAGGTAAATTGTAAAAAACTGTAAAAATTGCCTGATGCTCTTACCTGAACCTCATTATGGAGTAAGCCCCAGAGGGCTTATACCTGGACAACTATGGCAGATGGATGTCACCCATGTTCCTTCTTTTGGCAAATTAAAGTTTATACATGTTACTGTAGATACCTTCAGTGGATTTATTTGTGCCTCCGCTCACAGTGGAGAAGCCACCAAAGATGTTATCAATCATATGTTACATTTCTTCACAGTGCTAGGTCAGCTGAAGTGTATAAAAACTGATAATGGTCCAGGATATACTAGTAGCAAATTCAGACAATTTTGTTTACAATTAGGAATTAAACATATCACTGGAATATCCTATAACCCTCAAGGTCAAGGTATCGTGGAGAGAGCTCATCAAACTTTAAAAAATACTCTTAATAAACTTAGCTCACAAGAGACACTATTTCCCCTTAAGGGAAACCACAAAGCTCTGCTTTCTCATGCCCTATTCGTATTAAATTTTTTGACATTGGACGCTTTTGGAAAATCTGCGGCTGAGCGACACTGGCACCCAGAAACCAAACAAGGATATGCGCAGGCCCTTTGGAAAGATCCAATTACTGGAATATGGAGTGGTCCTGATCCAGTTATAATCTGGGGAAAGGGATCTGCATGTATTTATGACTCCAAGGAAAATGGGGCTCATTGGCTACCAGAAAGACTGATTAAGCCTTACTCTACACAGATTGCCTCCCTAGATTAAGGAAAAAATAACTGTTATGTCCAGGACACAACCCTGAGACAAAATTCTCTCTTTTTCTTTCAGAAATGCCTCCAGCTTGGAAAATAAAGGGAGCCACGGACATCTCAATGGCAGGACCTGTTCGTCACGAGCCTTGGAAGACCAAACCCCTGTTTCATCGTTTGCTTACTACTTTTTCCCCTTCCCCTCTCCTGCATCTCCAAGGAAAGCTCCCATGCTATTAAAAAGCTTACCTGGCGAATTTTCACAGTAACAGGGGAGGAGGTCTGGAAGGTTACTGCAAACCATGCTCCCTATTCCTGGTGGCCATCACTCACTCCTGACTTCTGTCAGCTGGCTGCAGGATTGGATTCTTGAGATATACCTACTATTGGCCAACACCAGTTAAATGGTACAGGGGTTCAAACGATTCCAAACTGCAATCAATTTCCTCATAGTCCTAAAACTACTTGGACAAGCCCTTGTGGGACATTCCATGATAATGACCCTGCTGTGATGACTGCCCCAGGCTGTGTTAGTCCTACAGCTCGTTGTAGGTTAGCACAATCTGACTTTTATGTCTGCCCTAAGGATGGTAGAAGCCGAGCCACGGCTGCTAGATGTGGGGGATTCGAGACCTTCTTTTGTGCTCGATGGGGTTGTGAAACTACAGGGGCAGCTTACTGGAAACCAACTTCATCTTGGGACCTTATTTCAGTTACAAGGGGATACAGTAAGCCTAGCACGAATAGACATTTTTGCTTTAGCCCCTATACTGGGACAGCCTATAATCCAGGGCTATCATTACCTTTAAACATAACCTTCACTCCTCAGGGTAGGGCGAATCGAGAATGGCCCTCAGGAAAAACATGGGGACTCCGCTGGTATCTTGATGGTACAGATAAAGGAGTCATTTTCAAGATCTTGCTAACAATAGAAAACCTGTACCCAAAGTCGGTAGGACCCAATGTAGTTCTCTCTGACCAAAAAGTTCCCTTCAATCATGAAAAGGTGCCATCACCTCCTTCCCCCTCACCTCATCCTCGTCCCTTTCCCTACCATACAAAAACCGTGACTACCATCCTAGACTCCAGTAATGGCACTCTCCTTACTCCTTTTGGAGGAACAGGAGATAGATTGTTTAATTTGGTCCAGGGAGCTTATCTGGCCCTAAATGCCACAAATCCAAGCAGAACCTTGGGTTGCTGGTTCTGCCTTACCTCCAGTCCCCCTTATTATGAAGGAATCGCCTTTCAGTCTACTGCCAATAACCTTACTTCCCCGAGCAATAGGTGTCAGACTAAGCCACATAAACTAACACTCCCTGAAGTCTCAGGACAAGGTTCTTGTTTGGGCAAGATTCCATCAACCCATAGTCACCTCTGTAAACAAACTCTGACACCCTATAAGGGAAGCTATTATCTTGAAGCACCCAATGGGTCCTACTGGGCCTGTAACACAGGATTGACCCCTTGCATATCTGCTCAGATATTTGATGATTCCCATGAATTTTGTGTGATGGTCCAATTATGGCCTCGTGTCACTTATCATCAAGAAAGCTCAGTGATGGAATTCTTTGAGCAGAGAGGCAGATACACTCGAGAACCTGTGTCTATGACTATTGCCCTATTGTTAGGTATTGGAGGCATTGCTGCAGGAGTTGGTACAGGAACTGCTGCCCTCGTGCAGAACAACCACCTTATGCAGTTACAAATGGCTATGACTACTGACCTAGAGGCCATAGAAAGATCCATTTCTGCCCTGGAGAAGTCTTTAACTTCGCTCTCTGAGGTTGTGTTACAAAATAGAAGAGGTCTGGATTTACTATTTTTAAAGGAGGGAGGTTTATGTGCAGCCTTGAAGGAAGAATGCTGCTTTTATGCTGATCACACTGGGGTAGTTAGAGAATCAATGGAGAAACTAAGAGAAAGATTAGCACAAAGAAAACATGATTTTGAAAATCAAAACAATTGGTTTGAGGGCTGGCTAAAGGGGTCCCCTTGGCTTTCTACTCTGATCCCCACCCTCCTGGCCCCCTTGATCATTTTCCTTCTCCTCCTCACCTTTGGTCCTTGGGATTTTCAACGACTAACACAATTCATCAAAAATCAGATCAATTCGGCCCTATCAAAAACTGTTTCAGTACATTACCATCAGACAAGAGGAAACTATTGAAACAGGTGAAAGGCTCAGGTTCAGTGGCCTATGAACCTAAAAACCCCTATAATTAAAAGCTAGAGGGTACTCAATGACGGGAATAGTATGGGGCCTGTGCTGGGAGCACAACGTACAGAGATCGCCAGAGACCGGCTCAACATGGAACGTTGCCAGACAGGACTGCACCCCATATAGCCTAAGACAGGGGCCCTCTCGATTTATGACCAAAGCCTGCTTTGGCCATTTTATAGAAAGAAGGGGGAATTGTCAGGAGCCAAGTAGTCTAACTGATTCTCATGGGAAAAAGCTGTGTAACCAATCTTCCATTAACAGTTTCAATAGCAACCATTTTTCAACAAGACCACAATATGTACCTTTTGATCTACTCCCTGAAACATAATGGTTTGCTGTATGGTCCGTTGATCAGGCCCTGGAACAAAGAGACCTTTTCCTGAACCCTACCTTACCCTAACTTCCTCCTAGTGACTTTCCATACCCCTATCTACTTCTCCTAGCTCCTAGCATATATAAGCCTGATTCCCCTTGCAATAAACGAGACCTTGACACAACTCAGACAGACTTTGTTTTCCTTTACGTGCCTGGTCTCCTTTCTCTCTCACCCCCATTGATCTTTCAGGAGGTGCCTCCTCGGGTCTCATCAAATAACGTGGCGCGGGGGACGGGTCAAGATACGGCCCGTGTGTGTAGTAAGCACAGTTCTTTTGTTCTGAGCAAGCTCACTGTTCGGAACCCATAGGAAACACAGTAGAATAGAAGAGTGCTCTTTTCTCAAAAGCAGAGTGTGTTTCTTGTAAGGCGAGCTAGGGTTTGTTTCCCAGTCCAAAATGGAGTTGAATCACATGAAGTTTCTGGTCCTACGAGCAAGGGATGTTTTCTGGTAAGGAAAGTCACTATTGTGCTCCCTTTGCCATAAACAGTGCAAATAGCAGTCACGTCTGTTCCCAGCAAGTACAGTGTATTGGATTGAAGAGGAGCTACTGTTCTTGTCAGTTTCCTAAGCAGAGTTGAACTAGATATGACCCGTGTGTGTAGGAAGCACAGTTCTTTTGTTCTGAGCAAGCTCACTGTTCTGGCCCTATAGACAACACAAAAGAGTAGAAGAGTGCTCTTTTCTCAGAAGCAGAGTGTGTTTCTTGTAAGGCGAGCTAGCGTTTGTTTCCCAGTCCTAAATGGAGTTGAATTACATGCAGTTTCTTGTCCTATGAGCAAGAGTTGTTTTCTGGTAAGAAGGGTCACTATTGCGGTCTTATTGCCATGCACAGTGCAAACAACACTCGCTACTGTTCTTTGCAAGTACAGTGTATTGGACAGAAGAGGAGCTACTGTTCTTGTCAGTTTCCTAAGCAGAGTTGAACTAGATATGGCCCGTGTGTGTAGGAAGCACAGTTCTTTTGTTCTGAGCAACCTCACAGTTCGGACCCCATAGGAAACACCGTAGAGTAGAAGAGTGCTCTTTTCTCAAAAGCAGAGTGTATTTCTTGTAAGGCCAGCTAGCATTTGTTTCCCAGTCCTAAATCGAGTTGAATCACATGTAGTTTCTGATCTTAGGAGCAAGAGTTGTTTTCTGGTAAGAAGAGTCACTATTGCGCTCCCATTGTCATACACAGGGCAAATAGCACTGGCGTCTGTTCCCAGCATGTACAGTGTATTGGACTGAAGAGGATCTACTGTTCTTGTCAGTTTCCTAAGCAGAGTTGAACTAGATATGGCCCGTGTCTGTAGGAAGCACAATTCTTTTGTTCTGAGCAAGCTCACTGTTTTGGCCTTATAGGAAACAATGTAGAGTAGAAGAGTGCTCTTTTCTCAAAAGCAGAGTGTGTTTCTTGTAAGGCGAGCTAGCTTTTGTTTCCCAGTCCTAAATGGAGTTGAATCACATGCAGTTTCTGGTCCTACGAGCAAGAGTTGTTTTCTAGTAAGAAGAGTCACTATTGTGCTCCCTTTGTCATACACAGGGCAAATAGCACTCGCATCTGTTCCCAGGATGTACAGTGTATTGGACTGAAGAGGATCTACTGTTCTTGTCAGTTTCCTAAGCAAAGTTGAACTAGATATGGCCCGTGTGTGCAGGAAGTACACTTCTTTTGTTCTGAGCAAGCTCACTCTTCTGGCCCTATAGGAAACACAGGAGAGTAGAAGACTGCTCTTTTGCAAAAGCAGAATGTGTTTCTTGTAAGGCGAGCTAGCGTTTGTTTCCCAGTCCTAAATTGAGTTCAATCACATGCAGTTTCTGGTCCTAGGAGCTAGAGTTGTTTTATGGTAAGAAGAGTCACTATTGCGCTCCCATTGTCATACACAAGGCAAATAGCACTGGCGTCTGTTCCCAGCATGTAAAGTGTATTGGACTGAAGAGGATCTACTCTTCTTGTCAGTTTCCTAAGCAGAGTTGAACTAGATATGGCCCATGTGTGTAGGAAGCACAGTTCTTTTGTTCTGAGCTAGCTCACTCTTCTGGGCTATAGGAAACACAGTAGAGTAGAAGAGTGCTCTTTTCTCAAAAGCAGAGTGTGTTTTTTGTAAGGCGAGCTTGCGTTTGTTTCCCAGTCCTAAATGGAGTTGAATCACATGCAGTTTCTAGTCCTACGAGCAAGAGTTGTTTTCTGGAAAGGAAAGTCACTATTGTGCTCCCTTTGCCATACACAGTGCAAATAGCACTCGTGTCTGTTCCCAGCAAGTACAGTGTATTGGACTGAAGAGGAGCTACTGTTCTTGTCAGTTTCCTAAGCAGAGTTGAACTAGATATGGCCCGTGTGAGTAGGAAGCACAGTTCTTTTGTTCTGAGCAAGCTCACTGTTCTGGCCCTATAGGAAACACAGTAGAGTAGAAGTGTGCTCTTTTCTCCAAAGCAGAGTGTGTTTCTTCTAAGGCGAACTAGCATTTGTTTCCAAGTCATAAATGGAGTTGAATCACATGCAGTTTCTGGTCCTACAAGAAAGAGTTGTTTTCTGGTAAGAAGAGTCACTATAGAGCTCCCATTACCATACACAGGGTAAATAGCTCTCGCGTCTGTCCCAGCATATACAGTGTATTGCACTGAAGAGGATCTACTGTTCTTGTCAGTTACCTAAGCAGAGTTGAACTAGATATGGCCCGTGTGTGTAGGAAGCACAGTTCTTTTGTTCTGAGCAAGCTGACTGTTCGGACCCCACAGGAAACACAGTAGAATAGAAGAGTGCTCTTTTCTCAAAAGCAGAGTGTGTTTCTTGTAAGGCTAGCTAGTGTTTGTTTCCCACTCAGAAACAGATTTGAATCTCATGAGTTTCTGGTCCTACGAGCAAGAGTTGTTTTCTGGTAAGAGGAGTCACTATTTCGCTCCCATTGCCATACACAGTGCAAATAGGACTTGCGTCTGTTCCCAGCATGTACAGTATATTGCACTGAAGAGGATCTACTGTTCTTGTCAGTTACCTAAGCAGAGTTGAACTAGATATGGCCCGTGTGTGTAGGAAGCACAGTTCTTTTGTTCTGAGCAAGCTCACTGTTCGGACCCCATAGGAAACACAGTAGAATTGAAGAGTGCTCTTTTCTCAAAAGCAGAGTGTGTTTCTTGTAAGGCGAGCTAGCGTTTGTTTCCCAGTCCAAAATCGAGTTGAATCACATGCAGTTTCTGGTCCTACGAGCAAGGGATGTTTTCTGGTAAGGAAAGTCACTATTGTGCTCCCTTTGCCATAAACAGTGCAAATAGCAGTCACGTCTGTTCCCAGCAAGTACAGTGTATTGGACTGAAGAGGAGCTACTGTTCTTGTCAGTTTCCTAAGCAGAGTTGAACTAGATATGGCCCGTGTGTGTAGGAAGCACAGTTCTTTTGTTCTGAGCAAGCTAACTGTTCGGACCACATAGGAAACACAGTAGAGTAGAAGAGTGCTATTTTCTCAAAAGCAGAGTGTGTTTCTTGTAAGGCTAGCTAGTGTTTGTTTCCCTGTCAGAAACAGATTTGAATCTCATGCCGTTTCTGGTCCTACGAGCAAGAGTTGTTTTCTGGTAAGAGGAGTCACTATTTCGCTCCCATTGCCATACAAAGTGCAAATAGGACTCGTGTCTGCGACCTGCAAGTACAGTGTATTGGACTGAAGAGGAGCTACTGTTCTTGTCAGTTTCCTAAGCAGAGTTGAACTAGATATGGCCCGTTTGTGTAGGAAGCACAATACTTTTGTTCTGAGCAAGCTCACTGTTCTGGCCCTATAGAAAACACAGTAGAGTAGAAGAGTGCTCTTTTCTCCAAAGCAGAGTGTGTTTCTTGTAAGGCGAGCTAGCGTTTGTTTCCCAGTCCTAAATGGAGTTGAACCACATGCAGTTTCTGTTCCTACGAGCAAGGGATGTTTTCTGGTAAGGAAAGTCACTATTGTACTCCTTTTGCCATAAACAGTGCAAATAGAACTCACGTCTGTTCCCAGCAAGTGCAGTGTATTGGACTGAAGAAGAGCTACTGTTCTTCTCAGTTTCCTAAGCTGAGTTGAACTAGATATGGCCCGTGTGTGTAGGAAGCACAGTTCTTTTGTTCTGAGCAAGCTCACTGTTCTGGCCCTATAGGAAACACAGAAGAGTAGAAGAGTGCTCTTTTCTCAAAAGCAGAGTTTGTTTCCTGTAAGGTGAGCTAGCGTTTGTTTCTCAGTCCTAAATGGAGATGAATCACATGCAGTTTCTGGTCCTACGAACAAGAGTTGTTTTCTGGTAAGAAGAGTCACTATTGTGCTACCATTGCCATACACAGTGCAAATAGCACTCGCGTCTGTTCCCAGCAAGTACAGTGTATTGGACAGAAGAGGAGCTACTGTTCTTTTCAGTTTCCTAAGCAGAGTTGAACTAGATATGGCCCGTGTGTGTGAAGCACAAATCTTTTGTTCTGAGCAAGCTCACTGTTCTGGCCCTATAGGAAACACAGAAGAGTAGAAGAGTGCTCTTTTCTCAAAAGCAGAGTGTGTTTCTTGTAAGGAGAGCTAGCGTTTGTTTCCCAGGCCTAAATGGAATTCAATCACATGCAGTTTCTGGTCCTACGAGCAAGAGTTGTTTTCTGGTAAGAAGAGTCACTATTGTGCTCCCATTGCCACACACAGTGCAAATAGCACTCGTGTCTGCTCCCAACAAGTACAGTGTATTGGACTGAAGAGGAGCTACTGTTCTTGTCAGTTTCCTAAGCAGAGTTGAACTAGATATAGCCCGTGTGTGTAGGAAGCACTGTTCTTTTGTTCTGAGCAAGCTCACTGTTCTGGCCCTATAGGAAACACAGTAGAGTAGAAGAATGCTCTTTTCTCAAAAGCAGAGCATGTTTCTTGTAAGGAGAGCTAGCATTTGTTTCCCAGTCCTAAATGGAGTTGAATCACATGCAGTTTTTGGTCCTAAGAGCAATGGATGTTTTCTGGTAAGGAAAGTCACTATTGTGCTCTCTTTGCCATACACTGTTCAAATAGCACTGGCGTCTGTTCCCAGCAAGTACAGTGTATTGGACTGTAGAGGAGCTACTGTTCTTGTCAGTTTCCTAAGCAGAGTTGAACTAGACATGGCCTGTGTGTGTAGGAAGCACAGGTCTTTTGTTCTGAGCAAGCTCAATGTTCGGACCACATAGGAAACACAGTAGAATAGAAGAGTGCTCTTTTCTCAAAAGCAGAGTATGTTTCTTGTAAGGCGAGCTAGCATTTGTTTCCCAGTCCTAAGTGGACTTGAATCACATGCAGTTTCTGGTCCTACGAGCAAGAGTTGTTTTCTGGTAAGAAGAGTCACTACTGCGCGCCCATTGACATACACAGGGCAAATAGCACTCGCGTCTGTTCCCAGCAATTACAGTGTATTAGACAGAAGAGGAGCTACTGTTCTTGTCAGTTTCTTAAGCAGAGTTGAAGTAGATATGTCCCGTGTGTGTGAAGCACTGTTCTTTTGTTCTGAGCAAGCTCACTTTTCGGACACCATAGTAAACACAGTAGCGTAGAAGAGTGCTCTTTTCTCAAAAGCAGAGTGTGTTTCTTGTAAGGTGAGCTAGCGTTTGTTTCCCAGTCCTAAATGGAGTTGAATCACATGCAGTTTTTGTTCCTACGAGCACGGGATGTTTTCTTGTAAGGAAAGTCACTATTGCGCTCCCTTTGCCATATACAGTTCAAATAGCCCTCGCGTCTTTTCCCAGCAAGTACAGTGTATTGGACTGAAGAGGAGCTACTGTTCTTCTCAGTTTCCTAAGCAGAGTTGAATTAGATATGGCCTGTGTGTGTAGGAAGCACAGTTCTTTTGTTCTGAGCAAGCTCACTGTTCGGACCCCATAGGAAACACAGTAGAATAAAAGAGTGCTCTTTTCTCCAAAGCAGAGTGTGTTTCTTGTAAGGCGAGCTAGCGTTTGTTTCCCAGTCCTAAATGGAGTTGAATCACATGCAGTTTCTGGTCATAAGAGCAAGGGATGTTTTCTGGTAAGGAAAGTCACTATTCCGCTCCCTTTGCCATACACAGTTCAAATAGCACTCGCGTCTTTTCCCAGCAAGTACAGTGTATTGGACTGAAGAGGAGCTACTGTTCTTCTCAGTTTCCTAAGCAGAGTTGAACTAGATATGGCTTGTGTGTGTAGGAAGGACAGTTCTTTGGTTCTGAGCAAGCTCACTCTTCTGGCCTATAGAAAACACCGTAGAGTAGAAGAGTGCTCTTTTCTCAAAAGCAGAGTGTGTTTCTTGTAAGGCGAGCTAGTGTTTGTTTCCCAGTCCTAAATGGAGTTGAATCCCATGCAGTTTCTGGTCCTACGAGCAAGAGATGTTTTCTGGAAAGGAAAGTCACTATTGTGCTCCCTTTGCCATACACAGTTCAAATAGCACTCGGTTCCCAGCAAGTACAGTGTATTAGACTGAAGAGGAGCTACTGTTCTTGTCAGTTCCCTAATCAGAGTTGAACTAGGTATGGCCCGTGTGTGTAGGAAGCAAAGTTCTTTTGTTCTGAGCAAGCTCACTGTTCTGGCCCTATAGAAAACACAATAGAGTAGAAGAGTGCTCTTTTCTCAAAAGCAGAGTGTGTTTCTTCTAAGGCGAGCTAGCGTTTGTTTCCAAGTCCTAAATGGAGTTGAATCACATTCAGTATTTGGTCCTACGAGCAAGAGTTGTTTTCTGGTAAAAAGAGTCACTATTGCGCTCCCATTGCCATACACAGGGCAAATAGCACTCGCGTCTGTTCCCAGCAAGTACAGTGTATTAGACTGAAGAGGAGCTACTGTTCTTGTCAGTTCCCTAAGCAGAGATGAACTAGATAGGGCCCGTGTGTGTAGAAAGCACAGTTCTTTTGTTCTGAGCAAGCTCACTCTTGTGGCCTTATAGGAAACACAGAAGAGTAGAAGAGTGCTCTTTTCTCAAAAGCAGAGTGTGTTTCTTGTAAGGCGAGCTAGTGTTTGGTTCCCAGTCCAAAATCGAGTTGAATCTCATGCAGTTTCTGGTCCTACGAGCAAGAGTTTTTTCTAGTAAGAAGAGTCACTATTGTGCTACAATTGCCATACACAGTGCAAATAGCACTCGCGTCTGTTCCCATAAGTACAGTGTATTGGAGAGAAGAGGAGCTACTGTTCTTGTCAGTTTCTTAAGCAGAGTTGAAGTAGATATGTCCCCTGTGTGTGAAGCACAGTTCTTTTGTTCTGAGCAAGCTCACTTTTCGGATCCCATAGGAAACACAGTAGAGTAGAAGAGTCCTCTTTTCTCAAAAGCAGAGTGTGTTTCTTGTAAGGCTAGCTAGTGTTTGTTTCCCAGTCAGAAACGGAGTTGAATCCCATGCAGTTTTTGCTCCTACGAGCAACTGTTGTTTTCTGGTAAGAAAAGTCACTATTGAGCTCCCATTGCCATACACACTGCAAATAGCACTCGTGTCTGCTCCCAGCAAGTACAGTCTATTGGACTGAAGAGGAGCTACTGTTCTTGTCAGTTTCCTAAGCAGAGTTGAACTAGATATAGCACGTGTGTGTAGGAAGCACAGTTCTTTTGTTCTGAGCAAGCTCACTGTTCTTGCCCTATAGGAAACACAGTAGAGTAGAAGAGTGCTCTTTTCTCAAAAGCAGAGTGTGTTTCTTGTAAGGCGAGCTAGCATTTGTTTCCCAGTCCTAAATGGAGTTGAATCATGTGCAGTTTCTGTCCTACGAGCAAGAGTTGTTTTCTGGAAAGGAAAGTCACTATTGTGCTCCCTTTGCCATACACAGTTCAAATAGCTCTCGCGTCTAATTCCAGCATGTACAGTATATTGGACTGAAGAGTTTCTACTGTTCTTGTCAGTTTCCTAAGCAGAATTGAACAAGATATGGCCCGTGTGTGTAGGAAGCACAGTTCTTTTGTTCTGAGCAAGCTCATATTTCGAACCCCATAGGAAAAACAGTAGAGTAGAAGAATGCATTTTTTTCAAAGGCAGAGTATGTTTCTTGTAAGGCGAGCTAGCGTTTGTTTCGCAGTCCTACATGGAGTTGAATCACATGCAGTTTCTGTTCCTACAAGCAAGAGTTGTTTTCTGGTAAGGAAAGTCACTATTGTGCTCCCTTTTCCATACACAGTGCAAATAGCACTCGCGTCTGTTCCCAGCAAGTACAGTGTATTGGACTGAAGAGGAGCTACTGTTCTTGTCAGTTTCCTAAGCAGAATTGAACTAGATATGGCCCGTGTGTATAGGAAGCACAGTTCTTTTGTTCTGAGCAAGCTCACTGTTTCGACCCCATAGGAAACACAGTAGAGTAGAAGAGTGCTCTTTTCTCAAAAGCAGAGTGTGTTTCTTGTAAGGCGAGCTAGCGTTTGTTTCCCAGTCCTAAATGGAGTTGAATCACATGCAGTTTCTGGTCCTATGAGCAAAAGTTGTTTTCTGGCAAGAAGAGTCACTATTGTGCTCCCATTGTCATACTCAGGGCAAATAGCACTGGCCTCTGTTCCCAGCATGTACAGTGTATTGGACTGAAGAGGATCTACTGTTCTTGTCAGGTTCCTAAGCAGAGTTGAACTAGATATGGCCCATGTGTGTAGGAAGCACAGTTCTTTTGTACTCAGCAAGCTCACTCTTCTGGCCCTATAGGAAACACAGTAGAGTAGAAGAGTGCTCTTTTCTCAAAAGCAGAATGTGTTTCTTGTAAGGCGAGCTAGCTTTTGTTTCCCAGTCCTAAATGGAGTTGAATCACATGCAGTTTCTGGTCCTACGAGCAAGAGTTGCTTTCTGCTAAGAAGAGTCACTATTGCGCTCCCATTGCCATACACAGTGCAAATAGCACTGGCGTCTGTACCCAGCATGTACAGTGTATTGGACTGAAGAGGATCTACTGTTCTTTTCAGTTTCCTAAGCAGAGTTGAACTAGATGTGGCCCGTGTGTGGAAGAAGCACAGTTCTTTTGTTCTGAACAAGCTCACTGTTCAGACCCCATAGGAAACACAGTAGAGTAGAAGAGTGCTCTTTTCTCAAAAGCAGAGTGTGTTTCTTGTAAGGCGAGCTAGCGTTTGTTTCCCAGTCCTAAATGGAGTTGAATCACATACAGTTTCTGGTCATATGAGCAAGAGTTGATTTCTGGTAAGAAGAGTCACTATTGCGCTCCCATTGTCACACACAGGGCAAATAGCACTGGCGTCTGTTCCCAGCATGTACAGTCTATAGGACTGAAGAGGTTCTACTGTTCTTGTCATTTTCCTAAGCAGAATTGAACAAGATATGGCCCGTGTGTGTAGGAAGCACAGTTCTTTTGTTCTGAGCAAGCTCACATTTCGAACCCCATAAGAAACACAGTAGAGTAGAAGAGTGCATTTTTCTCAAAGGCCGAGTGTGTTTCTTGTAAGGCGAGCTAGCATTTGTTTCCCAGTCCTAAATGGAGTTGAAATACACATGAAGTTTCTGGTCATACCAGCAAGAGTTGTTTTCTGGTAAGAAGAGTCACTATTGCGCTCCGTTTGCCATACACAGTGCATATAGCCCTCTCGTCTGTTCCCAGCAAGTGCAGTGTATTGGACTGAAGAGGAGCTACTGTTCTTGTCAGTTTCCTAAGGAGAGTTGAACTAGATATGGCCCATGTGTGTAGGAAGCACAGTTCTTTTGTACTCAGCAAGCTCACTGTTCTGGCCCTATAGGAAACACAGTAGAGTAGAAGAGTGCTCTTTCCTCAAAAGCAGACTGTGTTTTTTGTAAGGCGAGCTAGCGTTTGTTTCCCAGTCCTAAATGGAGTTGAATCACATGCAGTTTCCGTTCCTACGAGCAAGAGTTGTTTTCTGGTAAGGAAAGTCACCATTGCGCTCCCATTGCCATACAGAGTGCAAATAGCACTCGCGTCTGTTCCCAGCAAGTACAGTGTATTGGACTGAAGAGGAGCTACTGTTCTTGTCAGTTTCCTAAGCAGAATTTAACTAGATATGGCCCGTGTGTGTAGGAAGCATAGTTCTTTCGTTCTGAGCAAGCTCACTGTTTGGACCCCATAGGAAACACAGTAGAGTAGAAGAGTGCTCTTTTCTCAAAAGCAGAGTGGGTTTCGTGTAAGGCGAGCTAGCGTTTGTTTCCCAGTCCTAAATGGAGTTGAATCACATGCAGTTTCTGGTCCTACGAGCAGGAGCTGTTTTCTGGTAAGAAGAGTCACTATTGTGCTCCCATTGCCATACACAGTGCAAATAGCACTGGCGTCTGTACCCAGCATGTACAGTGTATTGGACTGAAGAGGATCTACTGTTCTTGTCAGTTTCCTAAGCAGAATTGAACTAGATATGGCCCGTGTGTGTAGGAAGCACAGTTCTTTTGTTCTGAGCAAGCTCACTGTTCTGGCCCTATAGGAAACACAGTAGAGTAGAATAGTGCTCTTTTCTCAAAAGCATAGTGTGTTTCTTGTAAGGCGAGCTAGCGTTTGTTTCGCAGTCAGAAATGGAGTGGAATCACATGCAGTTTCTGGTCCTACGAGCAAGAGTTTTTCTTTTAATAAGAGTCACTATTGTGCTCCCATTGCCATACTCAGGGCAAATAGCACTGGCCTCTGTTCCCAGCATGTACAGTGTATTGGACTGAAGAGGATCTACTCTTCTTGTCAGGTTCCTAAGCAGAGTTGAACTAGATATGGCCCATGTGTATAGGAAGCACAGTTCTTTTGTGCTCAGCAAGCTCACTGTTCTGGCCCTATAGGAAACACAGTAGAGTAGAAGAGTTCTCTTTAATCAAAAGCAAAATGTGTTTCTTGTAAGGCGAGCTAGCATTTGTTTCCCAGTTATAAATGAAGTTGAATCACATGCAGTTTCCCTTCCTTCGAGCAAGAGTTGTTTTCTGGTAAGGAAAGTCACTATTGCGCTTCCATTGCCATACACAGTGCAAATAGCACTCGCGTCTGTTCCCAGCAAGTACAGTGTATTGGACTGAAGAGGAGATACTGTTCTTGTCAGTTTCCTAAGCAGAATTGAACTAGATATTGCCCGTGTTTGTAGGAAGCACAGTTTCTTTGTTCTGAGCAAGCTCACTGTTTGGACACCATAGGAAACAGAGTAGAGTAGAAGATTGCTCTTTTCTCAAAAGCAGAGTGTGTTTCTTGTAAGGCGAGCTAGCGTTTGTTTCCCAGTCCTAAATGGAGTTGAATCACATGCAGTTTCTGGTCCTACGAGCAAGAGATGTTTTCTGGTGAGAAGAATCACTATTGCGCTCCCATTGCCATACACAGTGCAAATAGCACGCGCGTCTGTTCCCAGCAAGTACATGTATTGGACAGAAGAGGAGCTACTGTTCTTGTCAGTTTCCTAAGCAGAGTTGAATTAGATATGGCCTGTGTGTGTGAAGCACAAATCTTTTGTTCTGAGCAAGCTCACTGTTCTGGCCCTATAGGAAACACAGTAGAGTAGAAGAGTGCTCTTTAATCAAAAGCAGAGTGTGTTTCTTGTAAGGAGAGCTAGCGTTTGTTTCCCAGGCCTAAATGGAATTCAATCACATGCAGTTTCTGGTCCTACGAGCAAGAGTTGTTTTCTGGTAAGAAGAGTTACTACTGCGCTCCCATTGCCACACACAGTGCAAATAGCACTCGTGTCTGCTCCCAAAAAGTACAGTGTATTGGACTGAAGAGGAGCTACTGTTCTTGTCAGTTTCCTAAGCAGAGTTGAACTAGATATAGCCCGTGTTTGTAGGAAGCACAGTTCTTTTTTTCTGAGCAAGCTCACTGTTCTGGCCCTATAGGAAACACAGTAGAGTAGAAGAATGCTCTTTTCTCAAAAGCAGAGCGTGTTTCTTGTAAGGAGAGCTAGCGTTTGTTTCCCAGTCCTAAATGGAGTTGAATCACATGCAGTTTTTGGTCCTAAGAGCAATGGATGTTTTCTGGTAAGGAAAGTCACTATTGTGCTCTCTTTGCCATACACTGTTCAAATAGCACTCGAGTCTGTTCCCAGCAAGTACAGTGTATTGGACTGTAGAGGAGCTACTGTTCTTGTCAGTTTCCTAAGCAGAGTTGAACTAGATATGGCCCGTGTGTGTAGGAAGCACAGGTCTTTTGTTCTGAGCAAGCTCACTGTTCGGACCACATAGGAAATACAGTAGAATAGAAGAGTGCTCTTTTCTCAAAAGCAGAGTATGTTTCTTGTAAGGCGAGCTAGCATTTGTTTCCCAGTCCTAAATGGACTTGAATCACATGCAGTTTCTGGTCCTATGAGCAAGAATTGTTTTCTGGTAAGAAGAGTCACTATTGCGCTCCCATTGACATACACAGGGCAAATAGCACTCGCGTCTGTTCCCAGCAAGTACAGTGTATTGGACTGAAGAGGAGCTACTGTTCTTGTCAGTTTCTTAAGCAGAGTTGAAGTAGATATGTCCCCTGTGTGTGAAGCACAGTTCTTTTGTTCTGAGCAAGCTCACTGTTCTGGCCCAATAGGAAACAGAGTAGAGTAGAAGAGTGCTCTTTTCTCAAAAGCAGAGTGTGTTTCTTGTAAGGCGAGCTAGCGTTTGTTTCCCAGTCCTAAATGGAGTTGAATCACGTGCAGTTTCTGTCCTATGAGCAAGAGTTGTTTTCTGGAAGGAAAGTCACTATTGTGCTCCCTTTGCCATACACAGTACAAATAGCTCTCGCGTCTGTTCCCAGCATGTACAGTCTATTGGACTGAAGAGTTTCTACTGTTCTTGTCCGTTTCCTAAGCAGAATTGAACAAGATATGGCCCGTGTGTGTAGGAAGCACAGTTCTTTTGTTCTGAGCAAGCTCACATTTCGAACCCCATAGAAAAAACAGTAGAGTAGAAGAGCGCATTTTTTTCAAAGGCAGAGTGTGTTTCTTGTAAGGCGAGCTAGCATTTGTTTCGCAGTCCTAAATGGAGTTGAATCACATGCAGTTTCCATTCCTACAAGCAAGAGTTGTTTTCTGGTAAGGAAAGTCACTATTGCGCTCCCTTTGCCATACACAGTGCAAATAGCACTCGCGTCTGTTCCCAGCAAGTACAGTGTATTGGACTGAAGAGGAGCTACTGTTCTTGTCAGTTTCCTAAGCAGAATTGAACTAGATATGGCCCGTGTGTGTAGGAAGCACGGTTCTTTTGTTCTGAGCAAGCTCACTGTTTGGAC
Source organism: Peromyscus eremicus (assembly GCF_949786415.1). Taxonomy (NCBI): domain Eukaryota; kingdom Metazoa; phylum Chordata; class Mammalia; order Rodentia; family Cricetidae; genus Peromyscus; species Peromyscus eremicus. The sequence continues at coordinate 79,194 of NW_026735817.1, read as the reverse complement.
CCCATAGGAAACACAGTAGAGTAGAAGAGTGCTCTTTTCTCAAAAGCAGAGTCTGTATCTTGTAAGGCGAGCTAGCGTTTGTTTCCCAGTCTTAAATGGAGTTGAATCACATGCAGTTTCTGGTCCTACAAGCAAGAGTTGTTTTCTGGTAAGAAGAGTCACTATTGCGCTCCCTTTGCCATACACAGTGCAAATAGCACTGGCGTCTGTACCCAGCATGTACAGTGTATTGGACTGAAGAGGATCTACTGTTCTTGTCAGTATCCTAAGCAGAATTGAACTAGATAAGGACCGTGTGTGTAGGAACCACAGTTTTTTTGTTCTGAGCAAGCTCAGTGTTCTGGCCCTATAGGAAACACAGTAGAGTAGAAGAGTGCTCTTTTCTCAAAAGCAGAGTGTGTTTTTGTAAGGCGAGCTAGCATTTGTTTCCCAGTCCTAAATGGAGTTGAATCACATGCATTTTCTGGTCCTATGAGCAAGAGTTTTTTTTTCTGGTAAGAAGAGTCACTATTGCGCTCCCATTGCCATACACAGTGCAAAAAGCACTAGCGTCTGTACCCAGCACGTACAGTGTATTGGACTGAAGAGGATCTACTGTTCTTGTCAGTATCCTAAGCAGAATTGAACTAGATATGGACCGTGTGTGTAGGAAGCACAGTTCTTTTGTTCTGAGCAAGCTCACTGTTCTGGCCCTATAGGAAACACAGTAGAGTAGAAGAGTGCTCTTTTCTCAAAAGCAGAGTGTGTTTCTTGTAAGGCGAGCTAGCGTTTGTTTCCCAGTCCTAAATGGAGTTGAATCACATGCAGTTTCTGGTCCTACGAACAAAAGTTGTTTTCTGGTAATAAGAGTCACTATTGCGCTCCCATTGTCATACTCAGGGCAAATAGCACTGGCCTCTGTTCCCAGCATGTACAGTGTATTGGACTGAAGAGGATCTACTGTTCTTGTCAGGTTCCTAAGCAGAGTTGAACTAGATATGGCCCATGTGTGTAGGAAGCACAGTTCTTTTGTACTCAGCAAGCTCACTCTTCTGGCCCTATAGGAAACACAGTAGAGTAGAAGAGTGCTCTTTTCTCAAAAGCAGAGTGCGTTTTTTATAAGGCGAGCTAGCGTTTGTTTCCCAGTCCTAAATGGAGTTGAATCACATGCAGTTTTTGGTCCTACGAGCAAGAGTTGCTTTCTGGTAAGAAGAGTCACTATTGCGCTCCCATTGCCATACACAGTGCAAGTAGCACTGGCGTCTGTACCCAGCATGTACAGTGTATTGGATTGAAGAGGATCTACTGTTCTTTTCAGTTTCCTAAGCAGAGTTGAACTAGATATGGCCCGTGTGTGGAAGAAGCACAGTTCTTTTGTTCTGAACAAGCTCACTGTTCAGACCCCATAGGAAACACAGTAGAGTAGAAGAGTGCTCTTTTCTCAAAAGCAGAGTGTGTTTCTTGTAAGGCGAGCTATCGTTTGTTTCCCACTCCTAAATGCAGTTCAATCACATGCAGTTTCTGGTCATACGAGCAAGAGTTGATTTCTGGTAAGAAGAGTCACTATTGCGCTCCCATTGTCACACACAGGGCAAATAGCACTGGCGTCTGTTCCCAGCATGTACAGTCTATAGGACTGAAGAGGTTGTACTGTTCTTGTCATTTTCCTAAGCAGAATTGAACAAGATATGGCCCGTGTGTGTAGGAAGCACAGTTCTTTTGTTCTGAGCAAGCTCACATTTCGAACCCCATAAGAAACACAGTAGAGTAGAAGAGTGCATTTTTCTCAAAGGCCGAGTGTGTTTCTTGTAAGGCGAGCTAGCATTTGTTTCCCAGTCCAAAATGGAGTTGAAATACACATGAAGTTTCTGGTCCTACCAGCAAGAGTTGTTTTCTGGTAAGAAGAGTCACTATTGCGCTCCGTTTGACATACACAGTGCATATAGCCCTCGCGTCTCTTCCCAGCAAGTGCAGTGTATTGGACTGAAGAGGAGCTACTGTTCTTGTCAGTTTCCTAAGGAGAGTTGAAGTAGATATGGCCCATGTGTTTAGGAAGCACAGTTCTTTTGTTCTGAGCAAGCTCACTGTTCTGGCCCTATAGGAAACACAGTAGAGTAGAATAGTTCTCTTTTCTCAAAAGCATAGTGTGTTTCTTGTAAGGCGAGCTAGCGTTTGTTTCGCAGTCAGAAATGGAGTGGAATCACATGCAGTTTCTGGTCCTACGAGCAAGAGTTTTTCTTTTAATAAGAGTCACTATTGTGCTCCCATTGCCATACTCAGGGCAAATAGCACTGGCCTCTGTTCCCAGCATGTACAGTGTATTGGACTGAAGAGGATCTACTCTTCTTGTCAGGTTCCTAAGCAGAGTTGAACTAGATATGGCCCATGTGTGTAGGAAGCACAGTTCTTTTGTGCTCAGCAAGCTCATTGTTCTGGCCCTATAGGAAACACAGTAGAGTAGAAGAGTGCTCTTTAATCAAAAGCAAAATGTGTTTCTTGTAAGGCGAGCTAGCATTTGTTTCCCAGTTATAAATGAAGTTGAATCACATGCAGTTTCCCTTCCTTCGAGCAAGAGTTGTTTTCTGGTAAGGAAAGTCACTATTGCGCTTCCATTGCCATACACAGTGCAAATAGCACTCGCGTCTGTTCCCAGCAAGTACAGTGTATTGGACTGAAGAGGAGATACTGTTCTTGTCAGTTTCCTAAGCAGAATTGAACTAGATATGGCCCGTGTTTGTAGGAAGCACAGTTTCTTTGTTCTGAGCAAGCTCACTGTTTGGACACCATAGGAAACAGAGTAGAGTAGAAGAGTGCTCTTTTCTCAAAAGCAGAGTGTGTTTCTTGTAAGGCGAGCTAGCGTTTGTTTCCCAGTCCTAAATGGAGTTGAATCACATGCAGTTTCTGGTCCTACGAGAAAGAGTTGTTTTCTGGTGAGAAGAGTCACTATTGCGCTCCCATTGCCATACACAGTGCAAATAGCACGCGCGTCTGTTCCCAGCAAGTACATGTATTGGACAGAAGAGGAGCTACTGTTCTTGTCAGTTTCCTAAGCAGAGTTGAATTAGATATGGCCCGTGTGTGTGAAGCACAAATCTTTTGTTCTGAGCAAGCTCACTGTTCTGGCCCTATAGGAAACACAGTAGAGTAGAAGAGTGCTCTTTAATCAAAAGCAGAGTGTGTTTCTTGTAAGGAGAGCTAGCGTTTGTTTCCCAGGCCTAAATGGAATTCAATCACATGCAGTTTCTGTTCCTACGAGCAAGAGTTGTTTTCTGGTAAGAAGAGTAACTATTGCGCTCCCATTGCCACACACAGTGCAAATAGCACTCGTGTCTGCTCCCAAAAAGTACAGTGTATTGGACTGAAGAGGAGCTACTGTTCTTGTCAGTTTCCTAAGCAGAGTTGAACTAGATATAGCCCGTGTTTGTAGGAAGCACAGTTCTTTTTTTCTGAGCAAGCTCACTGTTCTGGCCCTATAGGAAACACAGTAGAGTAGAAGAATGCTCTTTTCTCAAAAGCAGAGCGTGTTTCTTGTAAGGAGAGCTAGCGTTTGTTTCCCAGTCCTAAATGGAGTTGAATCACATGCAGTTTTTGGTCCTAAGAGCAATGGATGTTTTCTGGTAAGGAAAGTCACTATTGTGCTCTCTTTGCCATACACTGTTCAAATAGCACTCGAGTCTGTTCCCAGCAAGTACAGTGTATTGGACTGTAGAGGAGCTACTGTTCTTGTCAGTTTCCTAAGCAGAGTTGAACTAGATATGGCCCGTGTGTGTAGGAAGCACAGGTCTTTTGTTCTGAGCAAGCTCACTGTTCGGACCACATAGGAAATACAGTAGAATAGAAGAGTGCTCTTTTCTCAAAAGCAGAGTATGTTTCTTGTAAGGCGAGCTAGCATTTGTTTCCCAGTCCTAAATGGACTTGAATCACATGCAGTTTCTGGTCCTATGAGCAAGAATTGTTTTCTGGTAAGAAGAGTCACTATTGCGCTCCCATTGACATACACAGGGCAAATAGCACTCGCGTCTGTTCCCAGCAAGTACAGTGTATTGGACTGAAGAGGAGCTACTGTTCTTGTCAGTTTCTTAAGCAGAGTTGAAGTAGATATGTCCCCTGTGTGTGAAGCACAGTTCTTTTGTTCTGAGCAAGCTCACTGTTCTGGCCCATTAGGAAACAGAGTAGAGTAGAAGAGTGCTCTTTTTCAAAAGCAGAGTGTGTTTCTTGTAAGGCGAGCTAGCGTTTGTTTCCCAGTCCTAAATGGAGTTGAATCACGTGCAGTTTCTGTCCTATGAGCAAGAGTTGTTTTCTGGAAGGAAAGTCACTATTGTGCTCCCTTTGCCATACACAGTACAAATAGCTCTCGCGTCTGTTCCCAGCATGTACAGTCTATTGGACTGAAGAGTTTCTACTGTTCTTGTCCGTTTCCTAAGCAGAATTGAACAAGATATGGCCCGTGTGTGTAGGAAGCACAGTTCTTTTGTTCTGAGCAAGCTCACATTTCGAACCCCATAGGAAAAACAGTAGAGTAGAAGAGCGCATTTTTTTCAAAGGCAGAGTGTGTTTCTTGTAAGGCGAGCTAGCATTTGTTTCGCAGTCCTAAATGGAGTTGAATCACATGCAGTTTCCATTCCTACAAGCAAGAGTTGTTTTCTGGTAAGGAAAGTCACTATTGCGCTCCCTTTGCCATACACAGTGCAAATAGCACTCGCGTCTGTTCCCAGCAAGTACAGTGTATTGGACTGAAGAGGAGCTACTGTTCTTGTCAGTTTCCTAAGCAGAATTGAACTAGATATGGCCCGTGTGTGTAGGAAGCACGGTTCTTTTGTTCTGAGCAAGCTCACTGTTTGGACCCCATAGGAAACACAGTAGAGTAGAAGAGTGCTCTTTTCTCAAAAGCAGAGTCTGTATCTTGTAAGGCGAGCTAGCGTTTGTTTCCCAGTCTTAAATGGAGTTGAATCACATGCAGTTTCTGGTCCTACAAGCAAGAGTTGTTTTCTGGTAAGAAGAGTCACTATTGTGCTCCCTTTGCCATACACAGTGCAAATAGCACTGGTCTCTGTACCCAGCATGTACAGTGTATTGGACTGAAGAGGATCTACTGTTCTTGTCAGTATCCTAAGCAGAATTGAACTAGATAAGGACCGTGTGTGTAGGAACCACAGTTTTTTTGTTCTGAGCAAGCTCAGTGTTCTGGCCCTATAGGAAACACAGTAGAGTAGAAGAGTGCTCTTTTCTCAAAAGCAGAGTGTGTTTCTTGTAAGGCGAGCTAGCATTTGTTTCCCAGTCCTAAATGGAGTTGAATCACATGCATTTTCTGGTCCTATGAGCAAGAGTTTTTTTTTCTGGTAAGAAGAGTCACTATTGCGCTCCCATTGCCATACACAGTGCAAATAGCACTAGCGTCTGTACCCAGCATGTACAGTGTATTGGACTGAAGAGGATCTACTGTTCTTGTCAGTATCCTAAGCAGAATTGAACTAGATATGGCCCGTGTGTGTAGGAAGCACAGTTCTTTTGTTCTGAGCAAGCTCACTGTTCTGGCCCTATAGGAAACACAGTAGAGTAGAAGAGTGCTCTTTTCTCAAAAGCAGAGTGTGTTTCTTGTAAGGAGAGCTAGCGTTTGTTTCCAGTCCTAAATGGAGTTGAAACGCATGCAGTTTCTGGTCCTACGAACAAAAGTTGTTTTCTGGTAATAAGAGTCACTATTGCGCTCCCATTGTCATACTCAGGGCAAATAGCACTGGCCTCTGTTCCCAGCATGTACAGTGTATTGGACTGAAGAGGATCTACTGTTCTTGTCAGGTTCCTAAGCAGAGTTGAACTAGATATGGCCCATGTGTGTAGGAAGCACAGTTCTTTTGTACTCAGCAAGCTCACTCTTCTGGCCCTATAGGAAACACAGTAGAGTAGAAGAGTGCTCTTTTCTCAAAAGCAGAGTGCGTTTTTTATAAGGCGAGCTAGCGTTTGTTTCCCAGTCCTAAATGGAGTTGAATCACATGCAGTTTTTGGTCCTACGAGCAAGAGTTGCTTTCTGGTAAGAAGAGTCACTATTGCGCTCCCATTGCCATACACAGTGCAAGTAGCACTGGCGTCTGTACCCAGCATGTACAGTGTATTGGATTGAAGAGGATCTACTGTTCTTTTCAGTTTCCTAAGCAGAGTTGAACTAGATATGGCCCGTGTGTGGAAGAAGCACAGTTCTTTTGTTCTGAACAAGCTCACTGTTCAGACCCCATAGGAAACACAGTAGAGTAGAAGAGTGCTCTTTTCTCAAAAGCAGAGTGTGTTTCTTGTAAGGCGAGCTAGCGTTTGTTTCCCAGTCCTAAATGCAGTTCAATCACATGCAGTTTCTGGTCATACGAGCAAGAGGTGATTTCTGGTAAGAAGAGTCACTATTGCGCTCCCATTGTCACACACAGGGCAAATAGCACTGGCGTCTGTTCCCAGCATGTACAGTCTATAGGACTGAAGAGGTTGTACTGTTCTTGTCATTTTCCTAAGCAGAATTGAACAAGATATGGCCCGTGTGTGTAGGAAGCACAGTTCTTTTGTTCTGAGCAAGCTCACATTTCGAACCCCATAAGAAACACAGTAGAGTAGAAGAGTGCATTTTTCTCAAAGGCCGAGTGTGTTTCTTGTAAGGCGAGCTAGCATTTGTTTGCCAGTCCTAAATGGAGTTGAAATACACATGAAGTTTCTGGTCCTACCAGCAAGAGTTGTTTTCTGGTAAGAAGAGTCACTATTGCGCTCCCTTTGCCATACACAGTGCATATAGTCCTCGCGTCTCTTCCCAGCAAGTGCAGTGTATTGGACTGAAGAGGAGCTACTGTTCTTTTCAGTTTCCTAAGGAGAGTTGAACTAGATATGGCCCATGTGTGTAGGAAGCACAGTTCTTTTGTACTCAGCAAGCTCACTGTTCTGGCCCTATAGGAAACACAGTAGAGTAGAAGAGTGCTCTTTCCTCAAAAGCAGACTGTGTTTTTTGTAAGGCGAGCTAGCGTTTGTTTCCCAGTCCTAAATGGAGTTGAATCACATGCAGTTTCCGTTCCTACGAGCAAGAGTTGTTTTCTGGTAAGGAAAGTCACTACTGCGCTCCCATTGCCATACACAGTGCAAATAGCACTCGCGTCTGTTCCCAGCAAGTACAGTGTATCGGACTGAAGAGGAGCTACTGTTCTTGTCAGTTTCCTAAGCAGAATTGAACTAGATATGGCCCGTGTGTGTAGGAAGCACAGTTCTTTTGTTCTGAGCAAGCTCAGTGTTTGGACCCCAAAGGAAACACAGTAGAGTAGAAGAGTGCTCTTTTCTCAAAAGCAGAGTGGGTTTTGTGTAAGGCGATCTAGCGTTTGTTTCCCAGTCCTAAATGGAGTTGAATCACATGCAGTTTCGGGTCCTACGAGCAAGAGTTTTTCTTTTAATAAGAGTCACTATTGTGCTCCCATTGCCATACTCAGGGCAAATAGCACTGGCCTCTGTTCGCAGCATGTACAGTGTATTGGACTGAAGAGGATCTACTGTTCTTGTCAGGTTCCTAAGCAGAGTTGAACTAGATATGGCCCATGTGTGTAGGAAGCACAGTTCTTTTGTGCTCAGCAAGCTCACTGTTCTGTCCCTATAGGAAACACAGTAGAGTAGAAGAGTGCTCTTTAATCAAAAGCAAAGTGTGTTTCTTGTAAGGCGAGCTAGAATTTGTTTCCCAGTTATAAATGGAGTTGAATCACATGCAGTTTCCGTTCCTTCGAGCAAGAGTTGTTTTCTGGTAAGGAAAGTCACTATTGCGCTCCCATTGCATTACACAGTGCAAATAGCACTCGTGTCTGTTCCCAGCAAGTACAGTGTATTGGACTGAAGAGGAGATACTGTTCTTGTCAGTTTCCTAAGCAGAGTTGAACTAGATATGGCCCGTGTGTGTGAAGCACAAATCTTTTGTTCTGAGCAAGCTCACTGTTCTGGCCCTATAGGAAACACAGTAGAGTAGAAGAGTGCTCTTTAATCAAAAGCAGAGTGTGTTTCTTGTAAGGAGAGCTAGCGTTTGTTTCCCAGGCCTAAATGGAATTCAATCACATGCAGTTTCTGGTCCTACGAGCAAGAGTTGTTTTCTGGTAAGAAGAGTTACTATTGTGCTCCCATTGCCACACACAGTGCAAATAGCACTCGTGTCTGCTCCCAAAAAGTACAGTGTATTGGACTGAAGAGGAGCTGCTGTTCTTGTCAGTTTCCTAAGCAGAGTTGAACTAGATATAGCCCGTGTTTGTAGGAAGCACAGTTCTTTTTTTCTGAGCAAGCTCACTGTTCTGGCCCTATAGGAAACACAGTAGAGTAGAAGAATGCTCTTTTCTCAAAAGCAGAGCGTGTTTCTTGTAAGGAGAGCTAGCGTTTGTTTCCCAGTCCTAAATGGAGTTGAATCACATGCAGTTTTTGGTCCTAAGAGCAATGGATGTTTTCTGGTAAGGAAAGTCACTATTGTGCTCTCTTTGCCATACACTGTTCAAATAGCACTCGAGTCTGTTCCCAGCAAGTACAGTGTATTGGACTGTAGAGGAGCTACTGTTCTTGTCAGTTTCCTAAGCAGAGTTGAACTAGATATGGCCCGTGTGTGTAGGAAGCACAGGTCTTTTGTTCTGAGCAAGCTCACTGTTCGGACCACATAGGAAATACAGTAGAATAGAAGAGTGCTCTTTTCTCAAAAGCAGAGTATGTTTCTTGTAAGGCGAGCTAGCATTTGTTTACCAGTCCTAAATGGACTTGAATCACATGCAGTTTCTGGTCCTATGAGCAAGAATTGTTTTCTGGTAAGAAGAGTCACTATTGCGCTCCCATTGACATACACAGGGCAAATAGCCCTCGCGTCTGTTCCCAGCAAGTACAGTGTATTGGACTGAAGAGGAGCTACTGTTCTTGTCAGTTTCTTAAGCAGAGTTGAAGTAGATATGTCCCCTGTGTGTGAAGCACAGTTCTTTTGTTCTGAGCAAGCTCACTGTTCTGGCCCAATAGGAAACAGAGTAGAGTAGAAGAGTGCTCTTTTCTCAAAAGCAGAGTGTGTTTCTTGTAAGGCGAGCTAGCGTTTGTTTCCCAGTCCTAAATGGAGTTGAATCACGTGCAGTTTCTGTCCTATGAGCAAGAGTTGTTTTCTGGAAGGAAAGTCACTATTGTGCTCCCTTTGCCATACACAGTACAAATAGCTCTCGCGTCTGTTCCCAGCATGTACAGTCTATTGGACTGAAGAGTTTCTACTGTTCTTGTCCGTTTCCTAAGCAGAATTGAACAAGATATGGCCCGTGTGTGTAGGAAGCACAGTTCTTTTGTTCTGAGCAAGCTCACATTTCGAACCCCATAGGAAAAACAGTAGAGTAGAAGAGCGCATTTTTTTCAAAGGCAGAGTGTGTTTCTTGTAAGGCGAGCTAGCATTTGTTTCGCAGTCCTAAATGGAGTTGAATCACATGCAGTTTCCATTCCTACAAGCAAGAGTTGTTTTCTGGTAAGGAAAGTCACTATTGCGCTCCCTTTGCCATACACAGTGCAAATAGAACTCGCGTCTGTTCCCAGCAAGTACAGTGTATTGGACTGAAGAGGAGCTACTGTTCTTGTCAGTTTCCTAAGCAGAATTGAACTAGATATGGCCCGTGTGTGTAGGAAGCACGGTTCTTTTGTTCTGAGCAAGCTCACTGTTTGGACCCCATAGGAAACACAGTAGAGTAGAAGAGTGCTCTTTTCTCAAAAGCAGAGTCTGTATCTTGTAAGGCGAGCTAGCGTTTGTTTCCCAGTCTTAAATGGAGTTGAATCACATGCAGTTTCTGGTCCTACAAGCAAGAGTTGTTTTCTGGTAAGAAGAGTCACTATTGTGCTCCCTTTGCCATACACAGTGCAAATAGCACTGGCGTCTGTACCCAGCATGTACAGTGTATTGGACTGAAGAGGATCTACTGTTCTTGTCAGTATCCTAAGCAGAATTGAACTAGATAAGGACCGTGTGTGTAGGAACCACAGTTTTTTTGTTCTGAGCAAGCTCAGTGTTCTGGCCCTATAGGAAACACAGTAGAGTAGAAGAGTGCTCTTTTCTCAAAAGCAGAGTGTGTTTCTTGTAAGGCGAGCTAGCATTTGTTTCCCAGTCCTAAATGGAGTTGAATCACATGCATTTTCTGGTCCTATGAGCAAGAGTTTTTTTTTCTGGTAAGAAGAGTCACTATTGCGCTCCCATTGCCATACACAGTGCAAATAGCACTAGCGTCTGTACCCAGCATGTACAGTGTATTGGACTGAAGAGGATCTACTGTTCTTGTCAGTATCCTAAGCAGAATTGAACTAGATATGGCCCGTGTGTGTAGGAAGCACAGTTCTTTTGTTCTGAGCAAGCTCACTGTTCTGGCCCTATAGGAAACACAGTAGAGTAGAACAGTGCTCTTTTCTCAAAAGCAGAGTGTGTTTCTTGTAAGGAGAGCTAGCGTTTGTTTCCCAGTCCTAAATGGAGTTGAAACGCATGCAGTTTCTGGTCCTATGAACAAAAGTTGTTTTCTGGTAATAAGAGTCACTATTGCGCTCCCATTGTCATACTCAGGGCAAATAGCACTGGCCTCTGTTCCCAGCATGTACAGTGTATTGGACTGAAGAGGATCTACTGTTCTTGTCAGGTTCCTAAGCAGAGTTGAACTAGATATGGCCCATGTGTGTAGGAAGCACAGTTCTTTTGTACTCAGCAAGCTCACTCTTCTGGCCCTATAGGAAACACAGTAGAGTAGAAGAGTGCTCTTTTCTCAAAAGCAGAGTGCGTTTTTTATAAGGCGAGCTAGCGTTTGTTTCCCAGTCCTAAATGGAGTTGAATCACATGCAGTTTTTGGTCCTACGAGCAAGAGTTGCTTTCTGGTAAGAAGAGTCACTATTGCGCTCCCATTGCCATACACAGTGCAAGTAGCACTGGCGTCTGTACCCAGCATGTACAGTGTATTGGATTGAAGAGGATCTACTGTTCTTTTCAGTTTCCTAAGCAGAGTTGAACTAGATATGGCCCGTGTGTGGAAGAAGCACAGTTCTTTTGTTCTGAACAAGCTCACTGTTCAGACCCCATAGGAAACACAGTAGAGTAGAAGAGTGCTCTTTTCTCAAAAGCAGAGTGTGTTTCTTGTAAGGCGAGCTAGCGTTTGTTTCCCAGTCCTAAATGCAGTTCAATCACATGCAGTTTCTGGTCATACGAGCAAGAGGTGATTTCTGGTAAGAAGAGTCACTATTGCGCTCCCATTGTCACACACAGGGCAAATAGCACTGGCGTCTGTTCCCAGCATGTACAGTCTATAGGACTGAAGAGGTTGTACTGTTCTTGTCATTTTCCTAAGCAGAATTGAACAAGATATGGCCCGTGTGTGTAGGAAGCACAGTTCTTTTGTTCTGAGCAAGCTCACATTTCGAACCCCATAAGAAACACAGTAGAGTAGAAGAGTGCATTTTTCTCAAAGGCCGAGTGTGTTTCTTGTAAGGCGAGCTAGCATTTGTTTCCCAGTCCTAAATGGAGTTGAAATACACATGAAGTTTCTGGTCCTACCAGCAAGAGTTGTTTTCTGGTAAGAAGAGTCACTATTGCGCTCCCTTTGCCATACACAGTGCATATAGTCCTCGCGTCTCTTCCCAGCAAGTGCAGTGTATTGGACTGAAGAGGAGCTACTGTTCTTGTCAGTTTCCTAAGGAGAGTTGAACTAGATATGGCCCATGTGTGTAGGAAGCACAGTTCTTTTGTACTCAGCAAGCTCACTGTTCTGGCCCTATAGGAAACACAGTAGAGTAGAAGAGTGCTCTTTAATCAAAAGCAAAGTGTTTTTCTTGTAAGGCTAGCTAGCATTTGTTTCCCAGTTATAAATGGAGTTGAATCACATGCAGTTTCCGTTCCTACGAGCAAGAGTTGTTTTCTGGTAAGGAAAGTCACTATTGCGCTCCCATTGCCATACACAGTGCAAATAGCACTCGCGTCTGTTCCCAGCAAGTACAGTGTATTGACTGAAGAGGAGATACTGTTCTTGTCAGTTTCCTAAGCAGAATTGAACTAGGCATAGCTAGTGTTTGTAGGAAGCACAATTTCTTTGTTCTGAGCAAGCTCACTGTTTGGACACCATAGGAAACAGAGTAGAGTAGAAGAGTGCTCTTTTTTCAAAAGCAGAGTGTGTTTCTTGTAAGGCGAGCTAGCGTTTGTTTCCCAGTCCTAAATGGAGTTGAATCACATCCAGTTTCTGGTCCTACGAGCTAGAGTTGTTTTCTGGTAATAAGAGTCACTATTGCGCTCCCATTGTCATACTCAGGGCAAATAGCACTGGCCTCTGTTCCCAGCATGTACAGTGTATTGGACTGTAGAGGATCTACTGTTCTTGTCAGGTTCCTAAGCAGAGTTGAACTAGATATGGCCCATGTGTGTAGGAAGCACAGTTCTTTTGTACTCAGCAAGCTCACTCTTCTGGCCCTATAGGAAACACAGTAGAGTAGAAGAGTGCTCTTTTCTCAAAAGCAGAGTGTGTTTCTTGTAAGGCGAGCTAGCGTTTGTTTCCCAGTCCTAAATGGAGTTGAATCACATGCAGTTTCTGGTCCTACGAGCAAGAGTTGCTTTCTGGTAAGAAGAGTCACTATTGCGCTCCCCATTGCCATACACAGTGCAAATAGCACTGGCGTCTGTACCCAGCATGTACAGTGTATTGGACTGAAAAGGATCTACTGTTCTTTTCAGTTTCCTAAGCAGAGTTGAACTAGATATGGCCCGTGGGTGGAAGAAGCACAGTTCTTTTGTTCTGAACAAGCTCACTGTTCAGACCCCATAGGAAACACAGTAGAGTAGAAGAGTGCTCTTTTCTCAAAAGCAGAGTGTGTTTCTTGTAAGGCGAGCTAGCGTTTGTTTCCCAGTCCTAAATGGAGTTCAATCACATGCAGTTTCTGGTCATACGAGCAAGAGTTGATTTCTGGTAAGAAGAGTCATTATTGCGCTCCTTTTGTCACACACAGGGCAAACAGCACTGGCGTCTGTTCCCAGCATGTACAGTGTATTGGACTGAAGATGATCTACTGTTCTTGTCAGGTTCCTAAGCAGAGTTGAACTAGATATGGCCCATGTGTGTAGGAAGCACAGTTCTTTTGTGCTCAGCAAGCTCACTGTTCTGGCCCTATAGGAAACACAGTAGAGTAGAAGAGTGCTCTTTTCTCAAAAGCAAAGTGTGTTTCTTGTAAGGCGAGCTAGCATTTGTTTCCCAGTTATAAATGGAGTTGAATCACATGCAGGTTCCGTTCCTACGAGCAAGAGTTGTTTTCTGGTAATAAGAGACACTATTGCGCTCCCATTGTCATACTCGGCAAATAGCACTGGCCTCTGTTCCCAGCATGTACAGTGTATTGGACTGAAGAGGATCTATTGTTCTTGTCAGGTTCCTAAGCAGAGTTGAACTAGATATGGCCCATGTGTCTAGGAAGCAAAGTTCTTTTGTACTCAGCAAGCTCACTCTTCTGGCCCTATAGGAAACACAGTAGAGTAGAAGAGTGCTCTTTTCTCAAAAGCAGAGTGTGTTTCTTGTAAGGTGAGCTAGAGTTTGTTTCCCAGTCCTAAATGGAGTTGAATCACATGCAGTTTCTGGTCATATGAGCAAGAGTTGATTTCTGGTAAGAAGAGTCACTATTGCGCTCCCATTGTCATACACAGGGCAAATAGCACTGGCATCTGTTCCCAGCATGTACAGTCTATAGGACTGAAGAGGTTCTACTGTTTTTGTCATTTTCCTAAGCAGAATTGAACAAGATATGGCCCGTGTGTGTAGGAAGCACAGTTCTTTTGTTCTGAGCAAGCTCACATTTCGAACCCCATAAGAAACACAGTAGAGTAGAAGAGTGCATTTTTCTCAAAGGCCGAGTGTGTTTCTTGTAAGGCGAGCTAGCATTTGTTTCCCAGTCCTAAATGGAGTTGAAATACACATGAAGTTTCTGGTCCTACCAGCAAGAGTTGTTTTCTGGTAAGAAGAGTCACTATTGCGCTCCCTTTGCCATACACAGTGCTTATAGCCCTCGCGTCTCTTCCCAGCAAGTGCAGTGTATTGGACTGAAGAGGAGCTACTGTTCTTGTCAGTTTCCTAAGGAGAGTTGAACTAGATATGGCCCCTGTGTGTAGGAAGCACAGTTCTTTTGTACTCAGCAAGCTCACTGTTCTGGCCCTATAGGAAACACAGTAGAGTAGAAGAGTGCTCTATCCTCAAAAGCAGACTGTGTTTTTTGTAAGGCGAGCTAGCGTTTGTTTCCCAGTCCTAAATGGAGTTGAATCACATGCAGTTTCCGTTCCTACGAGCAAGAGTTGTTTTCTGGTAAGGAAAGTCACTATTGCGCTCCCATTGCCATACACAGTGCAAATAGCACTCGCGTCTGTTCCCAGCAAGTACAGTGTATTGGACTGAAGAGGAGCTACTGTTCTTGTCAGTTTCCTAAGCAGAATTGAACTAGATATGGCCCGTGTGTGTAGGAAGCACAGTTTTTTTGTTCTGAGCAAGCTCACTGTTTGGACCCCATAGTAAACACAGTAGAGTAGAAGAGTGCTCTTTTCTCAAAAGCAGAGTGTGTTTCTTGTAAGGCGAGCTAGCGTTTGTTTCCCAGTCCTAAATGGAGTTGAATCACATGCAGTTTCTGGTGCTATGAGCAAGAGTTGTTTTCTGGTAAGAAGAGTCACTATTGCGCTCCCATTGCCATACACAGTGCAAATAGCACTGGCGTCTGTTCCCAGCATGTACAGTGTATTGGACTGAAGAGGATCTACTGTTCTTGTCAGGTTCCTAAGCAGAGTTGAACTAGATATGGCCCATGTGTGTAGGAAGCACAGTTCTTTTGTGCTCAGCAAGCTCACTGTTCTGGCCCTATAAGAAACACAGTAGAGTAGAAGAGTGCTCTTTAATCAAACGCAGAGTGTGTTTCTTGTAAGGAGAGCTAGCGTTTGTTTCCCAGGCCTAAATGGAATTCAATCACATGCAGTTTCCGGTCCTACGAGCAAGAGTTGTTTTCTGGTAAGAAGAGTCACTATTGCGCTCCCATTGCCACACACAGTGCAAATAGCACTCGTGTCTGCTCCCAACAAGTACAATGTATTGGACTGAAGAGGAGCTACTGTTCTTGTCAGTTTCCTAAGCAGAGTTGAACTAGATATAGCCCGTGTTTGTAGGAAGCACAGTTCTTTTGTTCTGAGCAAGCTCACTGTTCTGGCCCTATAGGAAACACAGTAGAGTAGAAGAATGCTCTTTTCTCAAAAGCAGAGCGTGTTTCTTGTAAGGTGAGCTAGCGTTTGTTTCCCAGTCCTAAATCGAGTTGAATCACATGCAGTTTTTGGTCCTAAGAGCAATGGATGTTTTCTGGTAAGGAAAGTCACTATTGTGCTCTCTTTGCCATACACTGTTCAAATAGCACTCGCGTCTGTTCCCAGCAAGTACAGTGTATTGGACTGTAGAGGAGCTACTGTTCTTGTCAGTTTCCTAAGCACAGTTGAACTAGATATGGCCCGTGTGTGTAGGAAGCACAGTTCTTTGGTTCTGAGCAAGCTCACTGTTTGGACCCCAAAGGAAACACAGAAGAGTAGAAGAGTGCTCTTTTCTCAAAAGCAGAGTGTGTTTCTTGTAAGGCGAGCTAGCGTTTGTTTACCAGTCCTAAATGGAGTTGAATCACATGCAGTTTCTGGACCTACGAACAAGAGTTTTTTCTGGTAATAAGAGTCACTATTGCGCTCCCATTGTCATACTCAGGGCAAATAGCACTAGCCTCTGTTCCCAGCATGTACAGTGTATTGGACTGAAGAGGACCTACTGTTCTTGTCAGGTTCCTAAGCAGAGTTGAACTATTTATGGTCCATTTGTGTAGGAAGCACAGTTCTTTTGTACTCAGCAAGCTCACTGTTCTGGCCCTATAGGAAACACAGTAGAATACAAGAGTGCTCTTTCCTCAAAAGCAGACTGTGTTTCTTGTAAGGCAAGCTAGCGTTTGTTTCCCAGTCCTAAATGGAGTTGAATCAAATGCAGTGTTTGGTTCTACGAGCAAGAGTTGTTTTCTGATAAGAAGAGTCACTATTGTGCTCCCATTGCCATACATAGTACAAATAAGAATCGCGTCTGTTTCCAGCAAGTACAGTGTATTGGTCTGAAGAGGAGCTACTGTTCTTGTCAGTTTCCTAAGAAAAGTTGAACTAGATAAGGCCCATGTGTGTAGGAAGCACAGTTCTTTTGTTCTGAGCAAGCTCACTGGTCGAACCCCATAGGAAACACAGTAGAGAGAAGAGTGCTCTTTTCTCAAAAGCAGAGTGTGTTTCTTGTAAGGCGAGCTACTGTTTGTTTCCCAGTCCTAAATGGAGTTGAATCACATGCAGTTTCCGTTCCTATGAGCAAGAGCTGTTTTCTGGTAAGGAAAGTCACTATTGCGCTCCCATTGCCATACACAGTGCAAATAGCACTCGCGTCTGTTCCCAGCAAGTACAGTGTATTGGACTGAAGCGGAGCTACTGTTCTTGTCAGTTTCCAAAGCAGAATTGAACTAGATATGGCCCATGTGTGTAGGAAGCACAGTTCTTTTGTTCTGAGCAAGCTCACTGTTTGGACCCCATAGGAAACACAGTAGAGAAGAAGAGTGCTCTATTCTCAAAAGCAGAGTGTGTTTCTAGTAAGGCGAGCTAGCGTTTGTTTCCCAGTCCTAAATGGAGTTGAATCACATGCAGTTTCTGGTCCTACGAGCAAGAGTTGTTTTCTGGCAAGAAGAGTCACTATTGTGCTCCCATTGCCATACACTGTGCAAATAGCACTGGCGTCTGTACCCAGCATGTACAGTGTATTGGACTGAAGAGGATCTACTGTTCTTGTCAGTTTTCTTAGCAGAATTGAACTAGATATGGCCCGTGTGTGTAGGAAGCACAGTTCTTTTGTTCTGAGCAAGCTCACTGTTCTAGCCCTATAGGAAACACAGTAGAGTAGTAGAGTGCTCTTTTCTCAAAAGCAGAGTGTGTTTCTTGTAAGGCGAGCTAGCATTTGTTTCCCAGTCCTAAATGGAGTTGAATCACATGCAGTTTCTGGTCCTACGAGCAAGAGTTTTTTTCTGGTAATAAGAGTCACTATTGTGCTCCCATTGTCATACACAGGTCAAAGAGCACTGGCCTCTGTTCCCAGCATGTACACTGTTTTGGACAGAAGATGATCTACTGTTCTTGTCAGGTTCCTAAGCAGAGTTGAACTAGATATGGCCCATGTGTGTAGGAAGCACAGTTCTTTTGTACTCAGCAAGCTCACTGTTCTGGCCCTATAGGAAACACAATAGAGTAGAAGAGTGCTCTTTCATCAAAAGCAGAGTGTGTTCTTCGTAAGGCGAGCTAGCGTTTGTTTCGCAGTCCTAAATGGAGTTGAATTACATGCAGTTTCCGTTCCTACTTGCAAGAGTTGTTTTCTGGTAAGGAAAGTCACTATTGTGCTCCCATTGCCATACACAGTGCAAATAGCACTCGCGTCTGTTCCCAGCAAGTACAGTGTATTGGACTGAAGCGGAGCTACTGTTCTTGTCAGTTTCCTAAGCAGAATTGAACTAGATATGGCCCGTGTATGTAGGAAGCACAGTTCTTTTGTTCTGAGCAAGCTCACTGTTCTGGCCCTATAGGAAACACAGTAGAGTAGAAGAGTGCTCTTTGCTCAAAAGCAGAGTGTGTTTCTTGTAAGGCGAGCTAGCGTTTGTTTCCCAGTCCTAAATGGAGTTGAATCACATGCAGTTTTTGGTCCTACGAGCAAGAGTTTTTTCTGGTAATAAGACTCACTATTGCTCCCATTGTCATACTCAGGGCAAATAGCACTGGCCTCTGTTCCCAGCATGTACAGTGTATTGGACTGAAGAGGATCTACTGTTCTTGTCAGGTTCATAAGCAGAGTTGAACTAGATATGGCCCATGTGTGTAGGAAGCACAGTTCTTTTGTACTCAGCAAGCTCACTGTTATGGCCCTATAGGAAACACAGTAGAGTAGAAGAGTGCTTTTTCCTCAAAAGCAGAGTGTGTTTCTTGTAAGGCGAGCTAGCGTTTGTTTCCCAGTCACAAATGGAGTTGAATCACATGCAGTTTTTATTCCTACGAGCAAGAGTTGTTTTCTGGTAAGGAAAGTCACTATTGCGCTCCCATTGCCATACACAGTGCAAATAGCACTCGCATCTGTTCCCAGCAAGTACAGTGTATTGGACTCAAGAGGAGCTACTGTTCTTGTTAGTTTCCTCAGGAAAATTGAAGTAGATATGGCCCGTGTGTGTAGGAAGCACAGTTCTTTTGTTCTGAGCAAGCAAATTGTTCAGACCCCATAGGAAACACAGTAGAATAGAAGAGTGCTCTTTTCTCAAAAGCAGATTGTGTTTCTTGTAAGGCGAGCTAGCGTTTGTTTCCCAGTCCAAAATGGAGTTGAATCACATGCAGTTTCTGGTCCTATGAGCAAGGGATGTTTTCTGGTAAGGAAAGTCACTATTGTGCTCCTTTTGCCATAAACTGTGCAAATAGCACTCACGTCTGTTCCCAGCAAGTACAGTGTATTGGACTGAAGAGGAGCTACTGTTCTTGTCAGTTTCCTAAGCAGATTTCAACAAGATATGGCCCGTGTGTGTAGGAAGCCCAGTTCTTTTGTTCTGAGCAAGCTCACATTTCGAACCCCATAGGAAACACAGTAGATTAGAAGAGTGCATTTTTCTCAAAAGCAGAGTGTGTTTCTTGTAAGGCGAGCTAGCGTTTGTTTCCCAGTCCTAAATGGAGTTGAAATACACATGCAGTATCTGCTCCTACGAGCAAGAGTTATTTTCTGGTAAGAAGAGTCACTATTGCGCTCCCATTGCCATACATAGTACAAATAACACTCGCGTCTGTTTCCAGCAAGTACAGTGTATTGGTCTGAAGAGGAGCTACTGTTCTTGTCAGTTTCCTAAGCAGAGTTGAACTAGATAAGGCCCGTGTGTGTAGGAAGCACAGTTCTTTTGTTCTGAGCAAGCTCACTGTTCGAACCCCATAGGAAACACAGTAGAGAGAAGAGTGCTCTTTTCTCAAAAGCAGAGTGTGTTTCTTGTAAGGCGAGCTACCGTTTGTTTCCCAGTCCTAAATGGAGTTGAAATACACATGCAGTTTCTGGTCCTACGAGCAAGAGTTGTTTTCTGGTTAGAAGAGTCACAATTGAGCTCCTTTTGCCATACACAATGCAAATAGCCCTCGCGTCTGTTCCCAGCAAGTACAGTGTTTTGGAATGAAGAAGAGCTACTGTTCTTGTCAGTTTCCTAAGCAGAGTTGAACTAGATATGGCCCGTGTGTGTAGGAAGCACCGTTCTTTGTTCTCAGCAAGCTCACTGTTCGGACCCGATAGAAAACACAGTAGAGTAGAAGAGTGCTCTTTTCTCAAAAGCAGAGTGTGTTTCTTGTAAGGCTAGCTAGCGTTTGTTTCCCAGATCTAAATGGAGTTGAATCACATGCAGTTTCTGGTCCTACGAACAAGATATGTTTTCTGGTAAGAAGAGTCACTATTGCGCTCCCATTGTCATACACAGGGCAAATAGCACTGGCGTCTGTTCCCAGCATGTACAGTGTATTGGACTGAAAAGGAGCTACTGCTCTAGTCAGGTTCCTAAGCAGAGTTGAACTAGATATGGCCCCTGTGTGTGGGAAGCACAGTTCTTTTGTTCTCAGCAAGCTCACTGTTCGTACCCCATAAAAAACACAGTAGAGTAGAAGAGTGCTCTTTTCTCAAAAGCAGAGTGTGTTTCTTGTAAGGCGAGCTGGCGTTTGTTTCCCAGTCCTAAATGGAGTTGAATCACATGCAGTTTCTGTTCCTATAAGCAAGAGTTGTTTTCTGGTAAGAAGAGTCACTATTGTGCTCCCATTGCCACACACAGGGCAAATAGCACTGGCGTCTGTTCCCAGCATGTAGAGTCTATTGGACTGAAGAGGTTCTACTGTTCTTGTCAGTTTCTTAAGCAGAATTGAACAAGATATGCCCGTGTGTGTAGGAAGCACAGTTCTTTTGTTCTGAGCAGGCTCACATTTCGAACCCCATAGGAAACACAGTAAAGTAGAAGAGTGCATTTTTCTCAAAAGCAGAGTGTGTTTCTTGTAAGGCGAGCTAGCGTTTGTTTCCCAGTCCTAAATGGAGATGAAATACACATGCAGTTTCTGGTCCTACGAGCAAGAGTTGTTTTCTGGTAAGAAGAGTCACTATTGCGCTCCCATTGCCATACACAGTGCAAATAGCCCTCGCGTCTGTTCCCAGCAAGTACAGTGTATTGGACTGAAGAGGAGCTACTGTTCTTGTCAGTTTCCTAAGCAGAGTTGAACTAGATATGGCCCGTGTGTGTAGGAAGCACAGTTCTTTTGTTCTCAGCTAGCTCACTGTTTGGACCACATAGAAAACACAGTAGAGTAGAAGAGTGCTCTTTTCTCAAAAGCAGAGTGTTTTTCTTGTAAGGCGAGCTAGCGTTTGTTTTCCAGTCCTAAATGGAGTTGAATCAAATGCAGTGTTTGGTTCTATGAGCAAGAGTTGTTTTCTGATAAGAAGAGTCACTATTGTGCTCCCATTGCCATACATAGTACAAATAAGAATCGCGTCTGTTTCCAGCAAGTACAGTGTATTGGTCTGAAGAGGAGCTACTGTTCTTGTCAGTTTCCTAAGAAAAGTTGAACTAGATAAGGCCCATGTGTGTAGGAAGCACAGTTCTTTTGTTCTGAGCAAGCTCACTGGTCGAACCCCATAGGAAACACAGTAGAGAGAAGAGTGCTCTTTTCTCAAAAGCAGAGTGTGTTTCTTGTAAGGCGAGCTACTGTTTGTTTCCCAGTCCTAAATGGAGTTGAATCACATGCAGTTTCCGTTCCTATGAGCAAGAGCTGTTTTCTGGTAAGGAAAGTCACTATTGCGCTCCCATTGCCATACACAGTGCAAATAGCACTCGCGTCTGTTCCCAGCAAGTACAGTGTATTGGACTGAAGCGGAGCTACTGTTCTTGTCAGTTTCCAAAGCAGAATTGAACTAGATATGGCCCATGTGTGTAGGAAGCACAGTTCTTTTGTTCTGAGCAAGCTCACTGTTTGGACCCCATAGGAAACACAGTAGAGAAGAAGAGTGCTCTATTCTCAAAAGCAGAGTGTGTTTCTAGTAAGGCGAGCTAGCGTTTGTTTCCCAGTCCTAAATGGAGTTGAATCACATGCAGTTTCTGGTCCTACGAGCAAGAGTTGTTTTCTGGCAAGAAGAGTCACTATTGTGCTCCCATTGCCATACACTGTGCAAATAGCACTGGCGTCTGTACCCAGCATGTACAGTGTATTGGACTGAAGAGGATCTACTGTTCTTGTCAGTTTTCTTAGCAGAATTGAACTAGATATGGCCCGTGTGTGTAGGAAGCACAGTTCTTTTGTTCTGAGCAAGCTCACTGTTCTAGCCCTATAGGAAACACAGTAGAGTAGAAGAGTGCTCTTTTCTCAAAAGCAGAGTGTGTTTCTTGTAAGGCGAGCTAGCATTTGTTTCCCAGTCCTAAATGGAGTTGAATCACATGCAGTTTCTGGTCCTACGAGCAAGAGTTTTTTTCTGGTAATAAGAGTCACTATTGTGCTCCCATTGTCATACACAGGTCAAAGAGCACTGGCCTCTGTTCCCAGCATGTACACTGTTTTGGACAGAAGATGATCTACTGTTCTTGTCAGGTTCCTAAGCAGAGTTGAACTAGATATGGCCCTGTGTGTAGGAAGCACAGTTCTTTTGTACTCAGCAAGCTCACTGTTCTGGCCCTATAGGAAACACAATAGAGTAGAAGAGTGCTCTTTCATCAAAAGCAGAGTGTGTTCTTTGTAAGGCGAGCTAGCGTTTGTTTCGCAGTCCTAAATGGAGTTGAATTACATGCAGTTTCCGTTCCTACTTGCAAGAGTTGTTTTCTGGTAAGGAAAGTCACTATTGTGCTCCCATTGCCATACACAGTGCAAATAGCACTCGCGTCTGTTCCCAGCAAGTACAGTGTATTGGACTGAAGCGGAGCTACTGTTCTTGTCAGTTTCCTAAGCAGAATTGAACTAGATATGGCCCGTGTATGTAGGAAGCACAGTTCTTTTGTTCTGAGCAAGCTCACTGTTCTGGCCCTATAGGAAACACAGTAGAGTAGAAGAGTGCTCTTTGCTCAAAAGCAGAGTGTGTTTCTTGTAAGGCGAGCTAGCGTTTGTTTCCCAGTCCTAAATGGAGTTGAATCACATGCAGTTTTTGGTCCTACGAGCAAGAGTTTTTTCTGGTAATAAGACTCACTATTGCTCCCATTGTCATACTCAGGGCAAATAGCACTGGCCTCTGTTCCCAGCATGTACAGTGTATTGGACTGAAGAGGATCTACTGTTCTTGTCAGGTTCATAAGCAGAGTTGAACTAGATATGGCCCATGTGTGTAGGAAGCACAGTTCTTTTGTACTCAGCAAGCTCACTGTTATGGCCCTATAGGAAACACAGTAGAGTAGAAGAGTGCTTTTTCCTCAAAAGCAGAGTGTGTTTCTTGTAAGGCGAGCTAGCGTTTGTTTCCCAGTCACAAATGGAGTTGAATCACATGCAGTTTTTATTCCTACGAGCAAGAGTTGTTTTCTGGTAAGGAAAGTCACTATTGCGCTCCCATTGCCATACACAGTGCAAATAGCACTCGCATCTGTTCCCAGCAAGTACAGTGTATTGGACTCAAGAGGAGCTACTGTTCTTGTTAGTTTCCTCAGGAAAATTGAAGTAGATATGGCCCGTGTGTGTAGGAAGCACAGTTCTTTTGTTCTGAGCAAGCAAATTGTTCAGACCCCATAGGAAACACAGTAGAATAGAAGAGTGCTCTTTTCTCAAAAGCAGATTGTGTTTCTTGTAAGGCGAGCTAGCGTTTGTTTCCCAGTCCAAAATGGAGTTGAATCACATGCAGTTTCTGGTCCTATGAGCAAGGGATGTTTTCTGGTAAGGAAAGTCACTATTGTGCTCCTTTTGCCATAAACTGTGCAAATAGCACTCACGTCTGTTCCCAGCAAGTACAGTGTATTGGACTGAAGAGGAGCTACTGTTCTTGTCAGTTTCCTAAGCAGATTTCAACAAGATATGGCCCGTGTGTGTAGGAAGCCCAGTTCTTTTGTTCTGAGCAAGCTCACATTTCGAACCCCATAGGAAACACAGTAGATTAGAAGAGTGCATTTTTCTCAAAAGCAGAGTGTGTTTCTTGTAAGGCGAGCTAGCGTTTGTTTCCCAGTCCTAAATGGAGTTGAAATACACATGCAGTATCTGCTCCTACGAGCAAGAGTTATTTTCTGGTAAGAAGAGTCACTATTGCGCTCCCATTGCCATACATAGTACAAATAACACTCGCGTCTGTTTCCAGCAAGTACAGTGTATTGGTCTGAAGAGGAGCTACTGTTCTTGTCAGTTTCCTAAGCAGAGTTGAACTAGATAAGGCCCGTGTGTGTAGGAAGCACAGTTCTTTTGTTCTGAGCAAGCTCACTGTTCGAACCCCATAGGAAACACAGTAGAGAGAAGAGTGCTCTTTTCTCAAAAGCAGAGTGTGTTTCTTGTAAGGCGAGCTACCGTTTGTTTCCCAGTCCTAAATGGAGTTGAAATACACATGCAGTTTCTGGTCCTACGAGCAAGAGTTGTTTTCTGGTTAGAAGAGTCACAATTGAGCTCCTTTTGCCATACACAATGCAAATAGCCCTCGCGTCTGTTCCCAGCAAGTACAGTGTTTTGGAATGAAGAAGAGCTACTGTTCTTGTCAGTTTCCTAAGCAGAGTTGAACTAGATATGGCCCGTGTGTGTAGGAAGCACCGTTCTTTGTTCTCAGCAAGCTCACTGTTCGGACCCGATAGAAAACACAGTAGAGTAGAAGAGTGCTCTTTTCTCAAAAGCAGAGTGTGTTTCTTGTAAGGCTAGCTAGCGTTTGTTTCCCAGATCTAAATGGAGTTGAATCACATGCAGTTTCTGGTCCTACGAACAAGATATGTTTTCTGGTAAGAAGAGTCACTATTGCGCTCCCATTGTCATACACAGGGCAAATAGCACTGGCGTCTGTTCCCAGCATGTACAGTGTATTGGACTGAAAAGGAGCTACTGCTCTAGTCAGGTTCCTAAGCAGAGTTGAACTAGATATGGCCCCTGTGTGTGGGAAGCACAGTTCTTTTGTTCTCAGCAAGCTCACTGTTCGTACCCCATAAAAAACACAGTAGAGTAGAAGAGTGCTCTTTTCTCAAAAGCAGAGTGTGTTTCTTGTAAGGCGAGCTGGCGTTTGTTTCCCAGTCCTAAATGGAGTTGAATCACATGCAGTTTCTGGTCCTACAAGCAAGAGTTGTTTTCTGGTAAGAAGAGTCACTATTGTGCTCCCATTGTCATACAGTACAAATAGCCCTCGCGTCTGTTCCCAGCAAGTACAGTGTATTGGACTGAAGAGGAGCTACTGTTCTTGTCAGTTTCCTAAGCAGAGTTGAACTAGATATGACTGTGTGTGTAGGAAGCACAGTTCTTTTGTTCTGAGCAAGCTCACTGTTTGGACCCCATAGGAAACACAGTAGAGTAGATGTGTGCCCTATTCTCAAAAGCAGAGCGTGTTTCTTGTAAGGCGAGCTAGCGTTTGTTTCCCAGTCCTAAGTGGATTGAATCAAATGTAGTTTCTGGTCCTACGAACAAGTGTTGTTTTCTTGTAAGAAGAGTCACTATTGTGCTCCAATTGCCGTACACAGTGCAAATAGCACTCGCGTCTGTTCCCAGTAAGTACAGTGTATTGGACTGAAGAGGATCTACTTTTCTCGTTAGTTTCTTAAGCAGAGTTGAATTAGATATGGCCCGTGTGTGTAAGAAGCACAGTTCTTTTGTTCTGAGCAAGCTCACTGTTCGGACCCCATAGGAAACACAGTAGAGTAGAAGAGTGCTCTTTTCTCAAAAGCCGAGTGTGTTTATTGTAAGGGTACCTAGCGTTTGCTTCCCAGTTCTAAATGGAGTTGAATCACATGCAGTTTCTGGTCCTAAGAGCAAGAGTTGTTTTCTGGTAAGAAGAGTCACTATTGTGCTCCCATTGTCATACACAGGGCAAATAGCACTGGCATTTGTTCACAGCATTTACAGAGTATTGGACTCAAGAGGATCTACTGTTCTTCTCAGGTTCCTAAGCAGAGTTGAACTAGATATGGCCCGTGTGTGTATGAAGCACATTTCTTTTGTTCTGAGCAAGCTCACTGTTCTGGCCATATAGGAAACATAGTAGAGTAGAAGAGTCATCTTTTCTCAAAAGCAGAGTTTGTTTCTTGTAAGGCAAGCTAGCGTTTGTTTCCCAGTCCTAAATGGAGTTGAATCCCATGCAGTTTCTGGTCTTAGGAGCAAGAGTTGTTTTCTGGTAAAAAGAGTCACTATTGCACTCCCAATGCCATACAGAGTGCAAATAGCACTCGCGTCTGTTCCCAGCAAGTACAGTGTATTGGACTGAAGAGGAGCTACTGTTCTTGTCAGTTTCCTAAGCAGAGTTGAACTAGATATGGCCCGTGTGTATAGGAAGCACAGTTCTTTTGTTCTGAGCAAGCTCACTGTTGGAACCCCATAGGAAACACAGTAGAGTAGAAGAGTGCTCTTTTCTCAAAAGCAGAGTGTGTTTCTTGTAAGGCGAGCTAGCGTTTGTTTCCCAGTCCTAAGTGGAGTTGAATCACATGCAGTTACTGGTACTAAGAGCAAGAGTTGTTTTCTGGTAAGAAGAGTCACTATTGTGCTCCCATTGCCGTACACCGTGCAAATAGCACTCGCATCTTTTCCCAGCATGTACAGTGTATTGGACTGAAGGGGAGCTACTGTTCTCGTCAGTTTCCTAAGCAGAGTTGAACTAGATATGGCCCGTTTGTGTAGGAAGCATAGTTCTTTTGTTCTGAGCAAGCTCACTGCTCTGGCCCTATAGGAAACACAGTAGAGTAGAAGAGTGCTCTTTTCTCAAAAGCAGAGTGTGTTTCTTGTAAGGCGAGCTAGTGTTTGTTTCCCAGTTCTAAATGGAGTTGAATCACACGCAGTTTTTGGTCCTATGCGCAAGAGTTGTTTTCTGGTAAGGAAAGTCACTATTGCGCTCCCATTGCCAAACACATTGCAAATAGCACTCGCATCTGTTCCCAGCAAGTACAGTGTATTGGAATGAAGAGGAGCTACTGTTCTTGTCAGTTTCCTAAGCAGAGTTGAACTAGATATGGCCCGTGTGCGTAGGAAGCACAGTTCTTTTGTTCTGAGCAAGCTCACTGTTCGGAACCCATAGGACACATAGTAGAGAAGAAGAGTGCTCTTTTCTCAAAAGCAGAGTGTGTTTCTTGTAAGGCGAGCTAGTTTTTGTTTCCCAGTCCTAAATGAATTTGAATCACATGCAGTTTCTGGTCCTAAGAGTAGAGTTATTTTTTGGTAAGAAGAGTCACTATTGCGCTCCCATTGCCATACTCAGTACAAATAGCACTTGTGTCTGTTCCAATCAAGTACAGTGTATTGGACTGAAGAGGAGCTACTGTTCTTGTCAGTTTCCTAAGCAGAGTTGAACTAGATGTGGCCCGTGTGTATAGGAAGCACAGTTCTTTTGTTCTGAGCAAGCTCACTGTTCAGAACCCATAGGACACATAGTAGAGAAGTAGAGTGCTCTTTTCTCAAAAGCAGAGTGTGTTTCTTGTAAGGCGAGCTAGCTTTTGTTTCCCAGTCCTAAATGAATTCGAATCACATGCAGTTTCAGGTCCTACGAGTAGAGTTATTTTTTGGTAAGAAGAGTCACTATTGTGCTCCCATTGCCATACACAGTACAAATAGCACTTGCGTCTGTTCCAATCAAGTACAGTGTATTGGAGTGAAGAGGAGCTACTGTTCTTGTCAGGTTCCTAAGCAGAGTTTAAGTAGATATGGCCCGTGTGTGTATGAAGCACATTTCTTTTGTTCTGAGCAATCTCACTGTTCTGGCCCTATAAGAAACACAGTAGAGTAGATGTGTGCCCTATTCTCAAAAGCAGAGTGTGTTTCTTGTAAGGCGAGCTGGCATTTGTTTCCCAATCCAAAATGGAGTTGAATCACATGCAGTTTCTGGTCCTACGAGCAAGAGTTGTTTTCTGGTAAGAAGAGTCACTATTGTGCTCCCATTGCTGTATACAGTGCAAATTGCACTCGCGTCTGTTCCCAGCAAGTACAGTGTATTGGACTGAAGAGGAGCTACTGTTCTCCTCAGTTTCCTAAGCAGAGTTGAACTAGATATGGCCCTTGTGTGTAGGAAGCACAGTTCTTTTGTTCTGAGCAAGCTCACTGTTCTGGCCCTATAGGAAACACAGTAGAGTAGAAGTGTCCCCTTTTCTCAAAAGTTTCTTGTAAGGCAAGCTAGCGTTTGTTTCCCAGTCCTAAGTGGAGTTGAATCACATGCAGTTTCTGGTCCTACAACCAAGAATTTTTTCTGGTAAGAAAAGTCAGTATTGGGCTCCCATTGTCATACAAAGTGCAAATAGCACTGGCGTCTGTTCCCAGCAAGTACAGTGTATTGGACTGAAGGGGATCTACTGTTCTTCTCAGTTTCCTAAGCAGAATTGAACTAGATATGGCCCGTGTGTGTAGGAAGCACAGTTCTTTTGTTCTGAGCAAGCTCACTGTTTGGACCCCATAGGAAACACAGTAGAGTAGATGTGTGCCCTATTCTCAAAAGCAGAGCGTGTTTCTTGTAAGGCGAGCTAGTGTTTGTTTCCCAGTCCTAATGTATTGAATCAAATGCAGTTTCTGGTCCTAAGAGCAAGAGTTGTTTTCTGGTAAGAAGAGTCACTATTGTGCTCCAATTGCCATACACAGTGCAAATAGCACTCGCGTCTGTTCCCAGTAAGTACAGTGTATTGGACTGAAGAGTAGCTACTGTTCTCATCAGTTTCCTAAGCAGAGTTGAACTAGATATGGCCCGTGTGTGTAGGATGCACAGTTCTTTTGTTCTGAGCAAGCTCACTGTTCGGACCCCATAGGAAACACAGTAGAGTAGAAGAGTGCTCTTTTCTCGAAAGCAAAGTGTGTTTCTTGTAAGGCGAGCTAGCGTTTGCTTTCCAGTCCTAAATGGATTTGAATCACATGCAGTTTCTGGTCCTACAAGCAAGATTTTTTTCTGGTAACAAAAGTCACTATTGAGCTCCCATTGTCATACACAGTGCAAATAGCACTTGTGTCTGTTCCCAGCAAGTAAAGTGTATTGGACTGAAGAGGAGCTACTGTTCTTGTCAGTTTCCTAAGCAGAGTTGAACTAGATATGACGCGTGTGTGTAGGAAGCACATTTCTTTTGTTCTGAGCAAGCTCACTGTTCGAACCCCATAGGAAACACAGTAGAGTAGAAGAGTGCTCTTTTCTCAAAAGCAGAGTATGCTTCTTGTAAGGCGAGCTAGCGTTTGTTTCCCCGTCCTAAATGGAGTTGAAATACACATGCAGTTTCTGGTCCTATGATCTAGAGTTGTTTTTTGGTAAGAAGAGTCACTATTGTGCGCCCTTTGCCTTACACAGTGCAAATAGCACTCGCTTCCGTTCCCAGCAAGTACAGTGTATTGGACTGAAGAGGAGCTACTGTTCTTGTCAGTTTCCTAAGCAGAGTTGAACTAGATATGGCCCGTGTGTGTAGGAAGCACAGTTCTTTTGTTCTGAGCAAGCTCACTGTTCTCGCCCTACAGGAAACACAGTAGAGTAGAAGAGTGCTCTTTTCTCAAAAGCAGACTGTGTTTCTTTAAGGCAAGCTAGCGTTTTTTTTACCTGTCCTAAATGGAGTTGAATCACATGCAGTTTTTGGTCCTACAAGCAAGAGTTTTTTTCTGGTAAGAAGAGTCACTGTTGTGCTCCCATTGTCATACACAGGGCAAATAGCACTGGCGTGTGTTCCCAGCATGTACAGTGTATTGGACTGAAGAAGATCTACTGTTTTTGTCAGGTTCCTAAGCAGGGTTGAACTAGATATGGCCCATGTGTGTAGGAGGCACAGTTCTTTTGTACTCAGCAAGCTCACTGTTCTGGCCCTATGGGAAACACAGTAGAGTAGAAGAGTGCTCTTTCCTCAAAAGCAGAGTGTGTTTCTTGTAAGGCAAGCTAGTGTTTGTTTCCCAGTCCTAAATGGAGTTGAATCACATGCAATTTTTGGTCGTACGCGCAAGAGTTGTTTTCTGGTAAGGAAAGTCACTATTGCGCTCCCATTGCCATACACAGTGCAAATAGCACTCGCGTCTGTTCCCAGCAAGTACAGTGTATTGGACTGAAGAGGAGCTACTGTTCTCATCAGTTTCCTAAGCAGAGTTGAACTAGATATGGCCCGTGTGTGTAGGAAGCACAGTTCTTTTGTTCTGAACAAGCTCACTGTTCAGACCCCATAGGAAACACAGTAGAGTAGAAGAGTGCTCTTTTCTCAAAAGCAGAGTGTGTTTCTTGTAAGGCGAGCTAGCGTTTGTTTCCCAGTCCTAAATGAGTTTGAATCACATGCAGTTTCCGGTCCTACGAGTAGAGTTATTTTTTGGTAAAAAGAGTCGCTATTGGGCAACCCATTGCCATACACAGTACAAATAACACTTGCGTCTGTTCCAATCAAGTACAGTGTATTGGACTGAAGAGGAGCTACTGTTTTTTGCAGTTTCCTAAGCAGAGTTAAACTAGATATGGCCTGTGTTTGTAGGAAGCACAGTTCTTTTGTTCTGAGCAAGCTCACTGTTCGACACCATAGGAAACACATTAGAGTAGAAGAGTGCTCTTTTCTCAAAAGCAGAGTGTGTTTCTTTAAGGCAAGCTAGCATTCGTTTCCCAGGCCTAAATGGAGTTGAAATACATATGCAGTTTGTGGTCCTATGAGCTAGAGTTGTTTTCTGGTAAGAAGAGTCACTATTGCGCTCC
Organism: Peromyscus eremicus; assembly: GCF_949786415.1. Taxonomy (NCBI): domain Eukaryota; kingdom Metazoa; phylum Chordata; class Mammalia; order Rodentia; family Cricetidae; genus Peromyscus; species Peromyscus eremicus. The sequence goes on along the minus strand of NW_026735817.1, from coordinate 49,381 downwards.
CTTTGCCATACACAGTGCAAATAGCACTCGCGGCTTTTCCAGCAAGTACAGTGTATTGGACTGAAGAGGAGCTACTGTTCTTGTCAGTTTCCTAAGCAGAGTTGAACTAGATATGGCCCGTGTGTGTAGGAAGCACAGTTCTTTTGTTCTGAGCAAGCTCACTGTTCTCACCCTATAAGAAACACTGTAGAGTAGAAGAGTGCTCTATTCTCAAAAGCAGAGTGTGTTTCTTGTAAGGCGAGCTGGCGTTTGTTTCCCAGTCCTAAATTGAGTTGAATCACATGCAGTTTCTGGTCCTACGAGCAAGAGTTTTTTCTGGTAAGAAGAGTCACTATTGCGCTCCCATTGTCATACGTATACAGGGCAAACAGCACTGGTTTCTCTTCCCAGCATGTACAGTGTATTGGACTGAAGAGGATCTACTGTTCTTTTCAGGTTCCTAAGCAGAGTTGAACTAGATATGGCCCGTGTGTGTAGGAAGCACGGTTCTTTTGTTCTGAGCAAGCTCACTGTTTGGACCCCATAAGAAACACAGTAGAGTAGATGTGTGCCCTATTCTCAAAAGCAGAGTGTGTTTCTTGTGAGGCGAGCAAGCGTTTGTTTCCCAATCCTAAATGCAGTTGAATCACATGCAGTTTCTGTTCCTACGAGCAAGAGTTGTTTTCTGGTAAGAAGAGTCACTATTGTGCTCCCATTGCCATTCACAGTACAAATTGCACTCATGTCTGTTTCCAGCAAGTACAGTGTATTGGTCTGAAGAGGAGCTACTGTTCTTGTCAGTTTCCTAAGCAGAGTTGAACTAGATATGGACCGTGTGTAGGAAGCACAGTTCTTTTGTTCTGAGCAAGCTCACTGTTCGAACTCCATAAGAAACCCAGTAGAGTAGAAGAGTGCTCTTTTCTCAAAATCAGAGTGTGTTTCTTATAAGGCGAGCTAGTGTTTGTTTCCTAGTCCTAAATGGAGTTGAATCAAATGCAGTTTTTAGTCCTACGAGCAAGAGTTGTTTTCTGGTACGAAGAGTCACTATTGCGTTCCCATTGCGACACACAGTACAAATAGCACTCGTGTCTGTTCCCAGCAAGTACAGTCTATTGGACTGCAGAGGAACTACTGTTCTTGTCATTTTCCTAAGCAGAGATGAACCAGATATGGCCCGTGTGTGTACTAAGCACAGTTCTTTTGTTCTGAGAAAGCTCACTGTTGGAACCCCATGGGAAACACAGTAGAGTAGAACAGTGCTCTTTTCTCAAAAGCAGAGTGTGTTTCTTGTAAGGCGAGCTAGCGTTTGTTTCCCAGTCCTAAATGGAGTTGAAATACACATGCAGTTTCTGGTCCTATGAGCTAGAGTTGTTTTCTGGTAGGAAGAGTCACTATTGCGCGCCATTTCCCGTACACAGTGCAAATAGCACTCGCTTCTGTTCCCAGCAAGTACAGTGTATTGGACTTTAGAGGAGCTACTGTTCTTGTCAGTTTCCTAAGCAGAGTTGAACTAGATATGACCTGTGTGTGTAGGAAGCACAGTTCTTTTGTTCTGAGCAAGCTCACTGTTGGAACCCCATAGGAAACACAGTAGAGTAGAAAAGTGCACTTTTCTCAAAAGCAGAGTGTGTTTCTTGTAAGGCGAGCTAGCGTTTGTTTCCCAGTCCGAAATGGAGTTGAAATACACATGCAGTTTCTTGTCCTATGAGCTAGAGGTGTTTTCTGGTAAGAAGAGTCACTATTGCGCTCCCTTTGCCATACACAGTGCAAATAGCACTCGCGTTTGTTCCCAGCAAGTACAGTGTATTGGACTGAAGAGGAGCTACTGTTCTTGTCAGTTTCCTAAGCAGAGTTGAACTAGATATGGCCCGTGTGTGTAGGAAGCACAGTTCTTTTGTTCTGGGCAAGCTCACTGTTCTCGCCCTACAGAAAACACAGTAGAGAAGAAGAGTGCTCTATTCTCAAAAGCAGAGTGTGTTTCTTGAAAGGCGAACTAGCGTTTGTTTCCCAGTCCTAAATTGAGTTGAATCACATGCAGTTTCTGTTCCTACGAGCAAGAGTTGTTTTCTGGTAAAAAGAGTCACTATTGTGCTCCCATTGCCATTCACAGTACAAATTGCACTCGTGTCTGTTTCCAGCAAGTACATTGTATTGGTCTGAAGAGGAGCTACTGTTCTTGTCAGTTTCCTAAGCAGAGTTGAACTAGATATGGCCCGTGTGTGTAGGAAGCACAGTTCTTTTGTACTAAGCAAGCTCACTGTTCTGACCCTATAGGAAACACAGTAGAGTAGAAGAGTGCTCTTTCCTCAAAAGCAGAGTGGGTTTCTTGTAAGGCGAGCTAGCATTTGTTTCCCAGTCCTAAATGGAGTTGAATCAAATGCAGTTTTTAGTCCTACGAGCAAGAGTTGTTTTCTGGTAAGAAGAGTCACTATTGCGCTCACATTGCCACACACAGTACAAATAGCACACGCGTCTGTTCCCAGCAAGTACAGTCTATTGGACTGCAGAGGAGTTACTGTTCTTGTCATTTTCCTAAGCAGAGATGAACCAGATATGGCCCGTGTGTGTACTAAGCACAGTTCTTTTGTTCTGAGCAAGCTCACTGTTGGAACCCCATAGGAAACACAGTAGAGTAGAATAGTGCTCTTTTCTCAAAAGCAGAGTGTGTTTCTTGTAAGGCGAGCTAGCGTTTGTTTCCCAGTCCTAAATGGAGTTGAAATACACATGCAGTTTCTGGTCCTATGAGCTAGAGTTGTTTTCTGGTAGGAAGAGTCACTATTGCGCTCCATTTCCCGTACAGAGTGCAAATAGCACTCGCGCCTGTTCCCAGCAAGTACAGTGCATTGGACTGAAGAGAGCTACTGTTCTTGTCAGTTTCCTAAGCAGAGTTGAACTAGATATGACCCGTGTGTGTAGGAAGCACAGTTCTTTTGTTCTGGGCAAGCTCACTGTTCTTGCCCTACAGGAAACACAGTAGAGAAGAAGAGTGCTCTATTCTCAAAAGCAGAGTGTGTTTCTTGAAAGGCGAACTAGCGTTTGTTTCCCAGTCCTAAATTGAGTTGAATCACATGCAGTTTCTGGTCCTATGAGCAAGTGTTGTTTTTTGGTAAGGAAAGTCACTATTGCGCTCCCATTGCCATACACAGTGCAAATAGCACTCCCGTCTGTTCACAGCAAGTACAGTGTATTGGACTGAAGAGGAGCTACTGTTCTTGTCAGTTTCCTAAGCAGAGTTGAACTAGATATGGCCCGTGTGTGTAGGAAGCACAGTTCTTTTGTTCTGAGCAAGCTCACTGTTCTCACTCTATAAGAAACACTGTAGAGTAGAAGAGTGCTCTATTCTCAAAAGCAGAGTGTGTTTCTTGTAAGGCGAGCTAGCGTTTGTTTCCCAGTCCTAAATTGAGTTGAATCACATGCAGTTTCTGGTCCTACGAGCAAGAGTTTTTTCTGGTAAGAAGAGTCACTATTGCGCTCCCATTGTCATACACAGGGCAAATAGCACTGGTTTCTCTTCCCAGCATGTACAGTGTATTGGACTGAAGAGGATCTACTGTTCTTTTCAGGTTCCTAAGCAGAGTTGAACTAGATATGGCCCGTGTGTGTAGGAAGCACGGTTCTTTTGTTCTGAGCAAGCTCACTGTTTGGACCCCATAAGAAACACAGTAGAGTAGATGTGTGCCCTATTCTCAAAAGCAGAGTGTGTTTCTTGTGAGGCGAGCAAGCCTTTGTTTCCCAATCCTAAATGCAGTTGAATCACATGCAGTTTCTGTTCCTACGAGCAAGAGTTGTTTTCTGGTAAGAAGAGTCACTATTGTGCTCCCATTGCCATTCACAGTACAAATTGCACTCGTGTCTGTTTCCAGCAAGTACAGTGTATTGGTCTGAAGAGGAGCTACTGTTCTTGTCAGTTTCCTAAGCAGAGTTGAACTAGATATGGACCGTGTGTAGGAAGCACAGTTCTTTTGTTCTGAGCAAGCTCACAGTTCGAACTCCATAAGAAACCCAGTAGAGTAGAAGAGTGCTCTTTTCTCAAAATCAGAGTGTGTTTCTTATAAGGCGAGCTAGTGTTTGTTTGCTAGTCCTAAATGGAGTTGAATCAAATGCAGTTTTTAGTCCTACGAGCAAGAGTTGTTTTCTGGTACGAAGAGTCATTATTGCGCTCCCATTGCGACACACAGTACAAATAGCACTCGTGTCTGTTCCCAGCAAGTACAGTCTATTGGACTGCAGAGGAACTACTGTTCTTGTCAATTTCCTAAGCAGAGATGAACCAGATATGGCCCGTGTGTGTACTAAGCACAGTTCTTTTGTTCTGAGCAAGCTCACTGTTGGAACCCCATGGGAAACACAGTAGAGTAGAACAGTGCTCTTTTCTCAAAGCAGAGTGTGTTTCTTGTAAGGCGAGCTAGCGTTTGTTTCCCAGTCCTAAATGGAGTTGAAATACACATGCAGTTTCTGGTCCTATGAGCAAGTGTTGTTTTTTGGTAAGGAAAGTCACTATTGCGCTCCCATTGCAGTACACAGTGCAAATAGCACTCTCGTCTGTTCCCAGTAAGTAAGGTGTATTGGACTGAAGAGGAGCTACTGTTCTTGTCAGTTTCCTAAGCAGAGTTGAACTAGATATGGACCGTGTGTGTAGGAAGCACAGTTCTTTTGTTCTGAGCAAGCTCACTGTTCGAACTCCATAGGAAACCCAGTAGAGTAGAAGAGTGCTCTTTTCTCAAAATCAGAGTGTGTTTCTTATAAGGCGAGCTAGCGTTTGTTTCCTAGTCCTAAATGGAGTTGAATCAAATGCAGTTTTTAGTCCTACGAGCAAGAGTTGTTTTCTGGTAAGAAGAGTAACTATTGCGCTCACATTGCCACACACAGTACAAATAGCACACGCGTCTGTTCCCAGCAAGTACAGTCTATTGGACTGCAGAGGAGTTACTGTTCTTGTCATTTTCCTAAGCAGAGATGAACCAGATATGGCCCGTGTGTGTACTAAGCACAGTTCTTTTGTTCTGAGCAAGCTCACTGTTGGAACCTCATAGGAAACACAGTAGAGTAGAATAGTGCTCTTTTCTCAAAAGCAGAGTGTGTTTCTTGTAAGGCGAGCTAGCGTTTGTTTCCCAGTCCTAAATGGAGTTCAAATACACATGCAGTTTCTGGTCCTATGAGCTAGAGTTGTTTTCTGGTAGGAAGAGTCACTATTGCGCTCCATTTCCCGTACACAGTGCAAATAGCACTCGCGCCTGTTCCCAGCAAGTACAGTGCATTGGACTGAAGAGAGCTACTGTTCTTGTCAGTTTCCTAAGCAGAGTTGAACTAGATATGACCCGTGTGTGTAGGAGGCACAGTTCTTTTGTTCTGGGCAAGCTCACTGTTCTTGCCCTACAGGAAACACAGTAGAGAAGAAGAGTGCTCTATTCTCAAAAGCAGAGTGTGTTTCTGGAAAGGCGAACTAGCGTTTGTTTCCCAGTCCTAAATTGAGTTGAATCACATGCAGTTTCTGGTCCTATGAGCAAGTGTTGTTTTTTGGTAAGGAAAGTCACTATTGCGCTCCCATTGCCATACACAGTGCACATAGCACACCCGTCTGTTCACAGCAAGTACAGTGTATTGGACTGAAGAGGAGCTACAGTTCTTGTCAGTTTCCTAAGTAGAGTTGAACTAGATATGACCCGTGTGTAGGAAGCACAGTTCTTTTGTTCTGAGTAAGCTCACTGTTTGGAAGCCATAGGAAACACAGTAGAGTAGATGTGTGCCCTATTCTCAAAAGCAGAGCATGTTTCTTGTAAGGCGAGCTAGCGTTTGTTTCCTAGTCCTAAATGGAGTTGAATCAAATGCAGTTTTTAGTCCTACAAGCAAGAGTTGTTTTCTGGTAAGAAGAGTCTCTATTGCGTTCCCATTGCCACACACAGTACAAATAGCACTCGCGTCTGTTCCCAGCAAGTACAGTCTATTGGACTGCAGAGGAACTACTGTTCTTGTCATTTTCCTAAGCAGAGATGAACCAGATATGGCCCGTGTGTGTACTAAGCACAGTTCTTTTGTTCTGAGCAAGCTCACTGTTGGAACCCCATAGGAAACACAGTAGAGTAGAATAGTGCTCTTTTCTCAAAAGCAGAGTGTGTTTCTTGTAAGGCGAGCTAGCGTTTGTTTCCCATTCCTAAATGGAGTTGAAATACACATGCAGTTTCTGGTCCTATGAGCTAGAGTTGTTTTCTGGTAGGAAGAGTCACTATTGCACTCCATTTCCCGTACACAGTGCAAATAGCACTCGCGTCTTTTCGCAGCAAGTACAGTGTATTGGACTGAAGAGGAGCTACTGTTCTTGTCAGTTTCCTAAGCAGAGTTGAACTAGATATGACCCGTGTGTGTAGGAAGCACAGTTCTTTTGTTCTGAGCAAGCTCACTGTTGGAACCCCATAGGAAACACAGTAGAGTAGAAGAGTGCACATTTCTCAAAAGCAGAGTGTGTTTCTTGTAAGGCGAGCTAGCGTTTGTTTCCCAGTCCGAAATGGAGTTGAAATACACATGCAGTTTCTTGTCCTATGAGCTAGAGGTGTTTTCTGGTAAGAAGAGTCACTATTGCGCTCCCTTTGCCATACACAGTGCAAATAGCACTCACGTCTGTTCCCAGCAAGTACAGTGTATTGGACTGAAGAGGAGCTACTGTTCTTGTCAGTTTCCTAAGCAGAGTTGAACTAGATATGGCCCGTGTATGTAGGAAGCACAGTTCTTTTGTTCTGGGCAAGCTCACTGTTCTAGCCCTACAGAAAACACAGTAGAGAAGAAGAGTGCTCTATTCTCAAAAGCAGAGTGTGTTTCTTGAAAGGCGAACTAGCGTTTGTTTCCCAGTCCTAAATTGAGTTGAATCACATGCAGTTTCTGTTCCTACGAGCAAGAGTTGTTTTCTGGTAAGAAGAGTCACTATTGTGCTCCCATTGCCATTCACAGTACAAATTGCACTCGTGTCTGTTTCCAGCAAGTACATTGTATTGGTCTGAAGAGGAGCTACTGTTCTTGTCAGTTTCCTAAGCAGAGTTGAACTAGATATGGCCCGTGTGTGTAGGAAGCACAGTTCTTTTGTACTAAGCAAGCTCACTGTTCTGACGTTATAGGAAACACAGTAGAGTAGAAGAGTGCTCTTTCCTCAAAAGCAGAGGGGGTTTCTTGTAAGGCGAGCTAGCATTTGTTTCCCAGTCCTAAATGGAGTTGAATCACATGCAGTTTCAGGTCCTACGAACAAGTGTTGTTTTCTTGTAAGAAGAGTCACTATTGTGCTCCAATTGCCGTACACAGTGCAAATAGCACTCGCGTCTGTTCCCAGTAAGTACAGTGTATTGGACTGAAGAGGATCTACTTTTCTCGTTAGTTTCTTAAGCAGAGTTGAATTAGATATGGCCCGTGTGTGTAAGAAGCACAGTTCTTTTGTTCTGAGCAAGCTCACTGTTCGGACCCCATAGGAAACACAGTAGAGTAGAAGAGTGCTCTTTTCTCAAAAGCCGAGTGTGTTTATTGTAAGGGTACCTAGCGTTTGCTTCCCAGTGCTAAATGGAGTTGAATCACATGCAGTTTCTGGTCCTAAGAGCAAGAGTTGTTTTCTGGTAAGAAGAGTCACTATTGTGCTCCCATTGTCATACACAGGGCAAATAGCACTGGCATTTGTTCACAGCATTTACAGAGTATTGGACTCAAGAGGATCTACTGTTCTTCTCAGGTTCCTAAGCAGAGTTGAACTAGATATGGCCCGTGTGTGTATGAAGCACATTTCTTTTGTTCTGAGCAAGCTCACTGTTCTGGCCATATAGGAAACATAGTAGAGTAGAAGAGTCATCTTTTCTCAAAAGCAGAGTTTGTTTCTTGTAAGGCGAGCTGGCGTTTGTTTCCCAGTCCTAAATTGAGTTGAATCACATGCAGTTTCTGGTCCTACGAGCAAGAGTTTTTTCTGGTAAGAAGAGTCACTATTGCGCTCCCATTGTCATACGTATACAGGGCAAACAGCACTGGTTTCTCTTCCCAGCATGTACAGTGTATTGGACTGAAGAGGATCTACTGTTCTTTTCAGGTTCCTAAGCAGAGTTGAACTAGATATGGCCCGTGTGTGTAGGAAGCACGGTTCTTTTGTTCTGAGCAAGCTCACTGTTTGGACCCCATAAGAAACACAGTAGAGTAGATGTGTGCCCTATTCTCAAAAGCAGAGTGTGTTTCTTGTGAGGCGAGCAAGCGTTTGTTTCCCAATCCTAAATGCAGTTGAATCACATGCAGTTTCTGTTCCTACGAGCAAGAGTTGTTTTCTGGTAAGAAGAGTCACTATTGTGCTCCCATTGCCATTCACAGTACAAATTGCACTCATGTCTGTTTCCAGCAAGTACAGTGTATTGGTCTGAAGAGGAGCTACTGTTCTTGTCAGTTTCCTAAGCAGAGTTGAACTAGATATGGACCGTGTGTAGGAAGCACAGTTCTTTTGTTCTGAGCAAGCTCACTGTTCGAACTCCATAAGAAACCCAGTAGAGTAGAAGAGTGCTCTTTTCTCAAAATCAGAGTGTGTTTCTTATAAGGCGAGCTAGTGTTTGTTTCCTAGTCCTAAATGGAGTTGAATCAAATGCAGTTTTTAGTCCTACGAGCAAGAGTTGTTTTCTGGTACGAAGAGTCACTATTGCGTTCCCATTGCGACACACAGTACAAATAGCACTCGTGTCTGTTCCCAGCAAGTACAGTCTATTGGACTGCAGAGGAACTACTGTTCTTGTCATTTTCCTAAGCAGAGATGAACCAGATATGGCCCGTGTGTGTACTAAGCACAGTTCTTTTGTTCTGAGAAAGCTCACTGTTGGAACCCCATGGGAAACACAGTAGAGTAGAACAGTGCTCTTTTCTCAAAAGCAGAGTGTGTTTCTTGTAAGGCGAGCTAGCGTTTGTTTCCCAGTCCTAAATGGAGTTGAAATACACATGCAGTTTCTGGTCCTATGAGCTAGAGTTGTTTTCTGGTAGGAAGAGTCACTATTGCGCGCCATTTCCCGTACACAGTGCAAATAGCACTCGCTTCTGTTCCCAGCAAGTACAGTGTATTGGACTTTAGAGGAGCTACTGTTCTTGTCAGTTTCCTAAGCAGAGTTGAACTAGATATGACCTGTGTGTGTAGGAAGCACAGTTCTTTTGTTCTGAGCAAGCTCACTGTTGGAACCCCATAGGAAACACAGTAGAGTAGAAAAGTGCACTTTTCTCAAAAGCAGAGTGTGTTTCTTGTAAGGCGAGCTAGCGTTTGTTTCCCAGTCCGAAATGGAGTTGAAATACACATGCAGTTTCTTGTCCTATGAGCTAGAGGTGTTTTCTGGTAAGAAGAGTCACTATTGCGCTCCCTTTGCCATACACAGTGCAAATAGCACTCGCGTTTGTTCCCAGCAAGTACAGTGTATTGGACTGAAGAGGAGCTACTGTTCTTGTCAGTTTCCTAAGCAGAGTTGAACTAGATATGGCCCGTGTGTGTAGGAAGCACAGTTCTTTTGTTCTGGGCAAGCTCACTGTTCTCGCCCTACAGAAAACACAGTAGAGAAGAAGAGTGCTCTATTCTCAAAAGCAGAGTGTGTTTCTTGAAAGGCGAACTAGCGTTTGTTTCCCAGTCCTAAATTGAGTTGAATCACATGCAGTTTCTGTTCCTACGAGCAAGAGTTGTTTTCTGGTAAAAAGAGTCACTATTGTGCTCCCATTGCCATTCACAGTACAAATTGCACTCGTGTCTGTTTCCAGCAAGTACATTGTATTGGTCTGAAGAGGAGCTACTGTTCTTGTCAGTTTCCTAAGCAGAGTTGAACTAGATATGGCCCGTGTGTGTAGGAAGCACAGTTCTTTTGTACTAAGCAAGCTCACTGTTCTGACCCTATAGGAAACACAGTAGAGTAGAAGAGTGCTCTTTCCTCAAAAGCAGAGTGGGTTTCTTGTAAGGCGAGCTAGCATTTGTTTCCCAGTCCTAAATGGAGTTGAATCAAATGCAGTTTTTAGTCCTACGAGCAAGAGTTGTTTTCTGGTAAGAAGAGTCACTATTGCGCTCACATTGCCACACACAGTACAAATAGCACACGCGTCTGTTCCCAGCAAGTACAGTCTATTGGACTGCAGAGGAGTTACTGTTCTTGTCATTTTCCTAAGCAGAGATGAACCAGATATGGCCCGTGTGTGTACTAAGCACAGTTCTTTTGTTCTGAGCAAGCTCACTGTTGGAACCCCATAGGAAACACAGTAGAGTAGAATAGTGCTCTTTTCTCAAAAGCAGAGTGTGTTTCTTGTAAGGCGAGCTAGCGTTTGTTTCCCAGTCCTAAATGGAGTTGAAATACACATGAAGTTTCTGGTCCTATGAGCTAGAGTTGTTTTCTGGTAGGAAGAGTCACTATTGCGCTCCATTTCCCGTACAGAGTGCAAATAGCACTCGCGCCTGTTCCCAGCAAGTACAGTGCATTGGACTGAAGAGAGCTACTGTTCTTGTCAGTTTCCTAAGCAGAGTTGAACTAGATATGACCCGTGTGTGTAGGAAGCACAGTTCTTTTGTTCTGGGCAAGCTCACTGTTCTTGCCCTACAGGAAACACAGTAGAGAAGAAGAGTGCTCTATTCTCAAAAGCAGAGTGTGTTTCTTGAAAGGCGAACTAGCGTTTGTTTCCCAGTCCTAAATTGAGTTGAATCACATGCAGTTTCTGGTCCTATGAGCAAGTGTTGTTTTTTGGTAAGGAAAGTCACTATTGCGCTCCCATTGCCATACACAGTGCAAATAGCACTCCCGTCTGTTCACAGCAAGTACAGTGTATTGGACTGAAGAGGAGCTACTGTTCTTGTCAGTTTCCTAAGCAGAGTTGAACTAGATATGGCCCGTGTGTGTAGGAAGCACAGTTCTTTTGTTCTGAGCAAGCTCACTGTTCTCACTCTATAAGAAACACTGTAGAGTAGAAGAGTGCTCTATTCTCAAAAGCAGAGTGTGTTTCTTGTAAGGCGAGCTAGCGTTTGTTTCCCAGTCCTAAATTGAGTTGAATCACATGCAGTTTCTGGTCCTACGAGCAAGAGTTTTTTCTGGTAAGAAGAGTCACTATTGCGCTCCCATTGTCATACACAGGGCAAATAGCACTGGTTTCTCTTCCCAGCATGTACAGTGTATTGGACTGAAGAGGATCTACTGTTCTTTTCAGGTTCCTAAGCAGAGTTGAACTAGATATGGCCCGTGTGTGTAGGAAGCACGGTTCTTTTGTTCTGAGCAAGCTCACTGTTTGGACCCCATAAGAAACACAGTAGAGTAGATGTGTGCCCTATTCTCAAAAGCAGAGTGTGTTTCTTGTGAGGCGAGCAAGCCTTTGTTTCCCAATCCTAAATGCAGTTGAATCACATGCAGTTTCTGTTCCTACGAGCAAGAGTTGTTTTCTGGTAAGAAGAGTCACTATTGTGCTCCCATTGCCATTCACAGTACAAATTGCACTCGTGTCTGTTTCCAGCAAGTACAGTGTATTGGTCTGAAGAGGAGCTACTGTTCTTGTCAGTTTCCTAAGCAGAGTTGAACTAGATATGGACCGTGTGTAGGAAGCACAGTTCTTTTGTTCTGAGCAAGCTCACAGTTCGAACTCCATAAGAAACCCAGTAGAGTAGAAGAGTGCTCTTTTCTCAAAATCAGAGTGTGTTTCTTATAAGGCGAGCTAGTGTTTGTTTGCTAGTCCTAAATGGAGTTGAATCAAATGCAGTTTTTAGTCCTACGAGCAAGAGTTGTTTTCTGGTACGAAGAGTCATTATTGCGCTCCCATTGCGACACACAGTACAAATAGCACTCGTGTCTGTTCCCAGCAAGTACAGTCTATTGGACTGCAGAGGAACTACTGTTCTTGTCAATTTCCTAAGCAGAGATGAACCAGATATGGCCCGTGTGTGTACTAAGCACAGTTCTTTTGTTCTGAGCAAGCTCACTGTTGGAACCCCATGGGAAACACAGTAGAGTAGAACAGTGCTCTTTTCTCAAAGCAGAGTGTGTTTCTTGTAAGGCGAGCTAGCGTTTGTTTCCCAGTCCTAAATGGAGTTGAAATACACATGCAGTTTCTGGTCCTATGAGCAAGTGTTGTTTTTTGGTAAGGAAAGTCACTATTGCGCTCCCATTGCAGTACACAGTGCAAATAGCACTCTCGTCTGTTCCCAGTAAGTAAGGTGTATTGGACTGAAGAGGAGCTACTGTTCTTGTCAGTTTCCTAAGCAGAGTTGAACTAGATATGGACCGTGTGTGTAGGAAGCACAGTTCTTTTGTTCTGAGCAAGCTCACTGTTCGAACTCCATAGGAAACCCAGTAGAGTAGAAGAGTGCTCTTTTCTCAAAATCAGAGTGTGTTTCTTATAAGGCGAGCTAGCGTTTGTTTCCTAGTCCTAAATGGAGTTGAATCAAATGCAGTTTTTAGTCCTACGAGCAAGAGTTGTTTTCTGGTAAGAAGAGTAACTATTGCGCTCACATTGCCACACACAGTACAAATAGCACACGCGTCTGTTCCCAGCAAGTACAGTCTATTGGACTGCAGAGGAGTTACTGTTCTTGTCATTTTCCTAAGCAGAGATGAACCAGATATGGCCCGTGTGTGTACTAAGCACAGTTCTTTTGTTCTGAGCAAGCTCACTGTTGGAACCTCATAGGAAACACAGTAGAGTAGAATAGTGCTCTTTTCTCAAAAGCAGAGTGTGTTTCTTGTAAGGCGAGCTAGCGTTTGTTTCCCAGTCCTAAATGGAGTTCAAATACACATGCAGTTTCTGGTCCTATGAGCTAGAGTTGTTTTCTGGTAGGAAGAGTCACTATTGCGCTCCATTTCCCGTACACAGTGCAAATAGCACTCGCGCCTGTTCCCAGCAAGTACAGTGCATTGGACTGAAGAGAGCTACTGTTCTTGTCAGTTTCCTAAGCAGAGTTGAACTAGATATGACCCGTGTGTGTAGGAGGCACAGTTCTTTTGTTCTGGGCAAGCTCACTGTTCTTGCCCTACAGGAAACACAGTAGAGAAGAAGAGTGCTCTATTCTCAAAAGCAGAGTGTGTTTCTGGAAAGGCGAACTAGCGTTTGTTTCCCAGTCCTAAATTGAGTTGAATCACATGCAGTTTCTGGTCCTATGAGCAAGTGTTGTTTTTTGGTAAGGAAAGTCACTATTGCGCTCCCATTGCCATACACAGTGCACATAGCACACCCGTCTGTTCACAGCAAGTACAGTGTATTGGACTGAAGAGGAGCTACAGTTCTTGTCAGTTTCCTAAGTAGAGTTGAACTAGATATGACCCGTGTGTAGGAAGCACAGTTCTTTTGTTCTGAGTAAGCTCACTGTTTGGAAGCCATAGGAAACACAGTAGAGTAGATGTGTGCCCTATTCTCAAAAGCAGAGCATGTTTCTTGTAAGGCGAGCTAGCGTTTGTTTCCTAGTCCTAAATGGAGTTGAATCAAATGCAGTTTTTAGTCCTACAAGCAAGAGTTGTTTTCTGGTAAGAAGAGTCTCTATTGCGTTCCCATTGCCACACACAGTACAAATAGCACTCGCGTCTGTTCCCAGCAAGTACAGTCTATTGGACTGCAGAGGAACTACTGTTCTTGTCATTTTCCTAAGCAGAGATGAACCAGATATGGCCCGTGTGTGTACTAAGCACAGTTCTTTTGTTCTGAGCAAGCTCACTGTTGGAACCCCATAGGAAACACAGTAGAGTAGAATAGTGCTCTTTTCTCAAAAGCAGAGTGTGTTTCTTGTAAGGCGAGCTAGCGTTTGTTTCCCATTCCTAAATGGAGTTGAAATACACATGCAGTTTCTGGTCCTATGAGCTAGAGTTGTTTTCTGGTAGGAAGAGTCACTATTGCACTCCATTTCCCGTACACAGTGCAAATAGCACTCGCGTCTTTTCGCAGCAAGTACAGTGTATTGGACTGAAGAGGAGCTACTGTTCTTGTCAGTTTCCTAAGCAGAGTTGAACTAGATATGACCCGTGTGTGTAGGAAGCACAGTTCTTTTGTTCTGAGCAAGCTCACTGTTGGAACCCCATAGGAAACACAGTAGAGTAGAAGAGTGCACATTTCTCAAAAGCAGAGTGTGTTTCTTGTAAGGCGAGCTAGCGTTTGTTTCCCAGTCCGAAATGGAGTTGAAATACACATGCAGTTTCTTGTCCTATGAGCTAGAGGTGTTTTCTGGTAAGAAGAGTCACTATTGCGCTCCCTTTGCCATACACAGTGCAAATAGCACTCACGTCTGTTCCCAGCAAGTACAGTGTATTGGACTGAAGAGGAGCTACTGTTCTTGTCAGTTTCCTAAGCAGAGTTGAACTAGATATGGCCCGTGTATGTAGGAAGCACAGTTCTTTTGTTCTGGGCAAGCTCACTGTTCTAGCCCTACAGAAAACACAGTAGAGAAGAAGAGTGCTCTATTCTCAAAAGCAGAGTGTGTTTCTTGAAAGGCGAACTAGCGTTTGTTTCCCAGTCCTAAATTGAGTTGAATCACATGCAGTTTCTGTTCCTACGAGCAAGAGTTGTTTTCTGGTAAGAAGAGTCACTATTGTGCTCCCATTGCCATTCACAGTACAAATTGCACTCGTGTCTGTTTCCAGCAAGTACATTGTATTGGTCTGAAGAGGAGCTACTGTTCTTGTCAGTTTCCTAAGCAGAGTTGAACTAGATATGGCCCGTGTGTGTAGGAAGCACAGTTCTTTTGTACTAAGCAAGCTCACTGTTCTGACGTTATAGGAAACACAGTAGAGTAGAAGAGTGCTCTTTCCTCAAAAGCAGAGGGGGTTTCTTGTAAGGCGAGCTAGCATTTGTTTCCCAGTCCTAAATGGAGTTGAATCACATGCAGTTTCAGGTCCTACGAGCAAGAGTTGTTTTCTGGTAAGAAGAGTCACTATTGTGCTCCCATTGCAGTACACAGTGCAAATAGCACTCTCGTCTGTTCCCAGTAAGTAAGGTGTATTGGACTGAAGAGGAGCTACTGTTCTTGTCAGTTTCCTAAGCAGAGTTGAACTAGATATGGACCGTGTGTGTAGGAAGCACAGTTCTTTTGTTCTGAGCAAGCTCACTGTTCGAACTCCATAGGAAACCCAGTAGAGTAGAAGAGTGCTCTTTTCTCAAAATCAGAGTGTGTTTCTTATAAGGCGAGCTAGCGTTTGTTTCCTAGTCCTAAATGGAGTTGAATCAAATGCAGTTTTTAGTCCTACGAGCAAGAGTTGTTTTCTGGTAAGAAGAGTAACTATTGCGCTCACATTGCCACACACAGTACAAATAGCACACGCGTCTGTTCCCAGCAAGTACAGTCTATTGGACTGCAGAGGAGTTACTGTTCTTGTCATTTTGGTAAGCAGAGATGAACCAGATATGGCCCGTGTGTGTACTAAGCACAGTTCTTTTGTTCTGAGCAAGCTCACTGTTGGAACCTCATAGGAAACACAGTAGAGTAGAATAGTGCTCTTTTCTCAAAAGCAGAGTGTGTTTCTTGTAAGGCGAGCTAGCGTTTGTTTCCCAGTCCTAAATGGAGTTCAAATACACATGCAGTTTCTGGTCCTATGAGCTAGAGTTGTTTTCTGGTAGGAAGAGTCACTATTGCGCTCCATTTCCCGTACACAGTGCAAATAGCACTCGCGCCTGTTCCCAGCAAGTACAGTGCATTGGACTGAAGAGAGCTACTGTTCTTGTCAGTTTCCTAAGCAGAGTTGAACTAGATATGACCCGTGTGTGTAGGAAGCACAGTTCTTTTGTTCTGGGCAAGCTCACTGTTCTTGCCCTACAGGAAACACAGTAGAGAAGAAGAGTGCTCTATTCTCAAAAGCAGAGTGTGTTTCTGGAAAGGCGAACTAGCGTTTGTTTCCCAGTCCTAAATTGAGTTGAATCACATGCAGTTTCTGGTCCTATGAGCAAGTGTTGTTTTTTGGTAAGGAAAGTCACTATTGCGCTCCCATTGCCATACACAGTGCACATAGCACACCCGTCTGTTCACAGCAAGTACAGTGTATTGGACTGAAGAGGAGCTACAGTTCTTGTCAGTTTCCTAAGTAGAGTTGAACTAGATATGACCCGTGTGTAGGAAGCACAGTTCTTTTGTTCTGAGTAAGCTCACTGTTTGGAAGCCATAGGAAACACAGTAGAGTAGATGTGTGCCCTATTCTCAAAAGCAGAGCATGTTTCTTGTAAGGCGAGCTAGCGTTTGTTTCCTAGTCCTAAATGGAGTTGAATCAAATGCAGTTTTTAGTCCTACAAGCAAGAGTTGTTTTCTGGTAAGAAGAGTCTCTATTGCGTTCCCATTGCCACACACAGTACAAATAGCACTCGCGTCTGTTCCCAGCAAGTACAGTCTATTGGACTGCAGAGGAACTACTGTTCTTGTCATTTTCCTAAGCAGAGATGAACCAGATATGGCCCGTGTGTGTACTAAGCACAGTTCTTTTGTTCTGAGCAAGCTCACTGTTGGAACCCCATAGGAAACACAGTAGAGTAGAATAGTGCTCTTTTCTCAAAAGCAGAGTGTGTTTCTTGTAAGGCGAGCTAGCGTTTGTTTCCCATTCCTAAATGGAGTTGAAATACACATGCAGTTTCTGGTCCTATGAGCTAGAGTTGTTTTCTGGTAGGAAGAGTCACTATTGCACTCCATTTCCCGTACACAGTGCAAATAGCACTCGCGTCTTTTCGCAGCAAGTACAGTGTATTGGACTGAAGAGGAGCTACTGTTCTTGTCAGTTTCCTAAGCAGAGTTGAACTAGATATGACCCGTGTGTGTAGGAAGCACAGTTCTTTTGTTCTGAGCAAGCTCACTGTTGGAACCCCATAGGAAACACAGTAGAGTAGAAGAGTGCACATTTCTCAAAAGCAGAGTGTGTTTCTTGTAAGGCGAGCTAGCGTTTGTTTCCCAGTCCGAAATGGAGTTGAAATACACATGCAGTTTCTTGTCCTATGAGCTAGAGGTGTTTTCTGGTAAGAAGAGTCACTATTGCGCTCCCTTTGCCATACACAGTGCAAATAGCACTCACGTCTGTTCCCAGCAAGTACAGTGTATTGGACTGAAGAGGAGCTACTGTTCTTGTCAGTTTCCTAAGCAGAGTTGAACTAGATATGGCCCGTGTATGTAGGAAGCACAGTTCTTTTGTTCTGGGCAAGCTCACTGTTCTAGCCCTACAGAAAACACAGTAGAGAAGAAGAGTGCTCTATTCTCAAAAGCAGAGTGTGTTTCTTGAAAGGCGAACTAGCGTTTGTTTCCCAGTCCTAAATTGAGTTGAATCACATGCAGTTTCTGTTCCTACGAGCAAGAGTTGTTTTCTGGTAAGAAGAGTCACTATTGTGCTCCCATTGCCATTCACAGTACAAATTGCACTCGTGTCTGTTTCCAGCAAGTACATTGTATTGGTCTGAAGAGGAGCTACTGTTCTTGTCAGTTTCCTAAGCAGAGTTGAACTAGATATGGCCCGTGTGTGTAGGAAGCACAGTTCTTTTGTACTAAGCAAGCTCACTGTTCTGACGTTATAGGAAACACAGTAGAGTAGAAGAGTGCTCTTTCCTCAAAAGCAGAGGGGGTTTCTTGTAAGGCGAGCTAGCATTTGTTTCCCAGTCCTAAATGGAGTTGAATCACATGCAGTTTCAGGTCCTACGAGCAAGAGTTGTTTTCTGGTAAGAAGAGTCACTATTGTGCTCCCATTGCAGTACACAGTGCAAATAGCACTCTCGTCTGTTCCCAGTAAGTAAGGTGTATTGGACTGAAGAGGAGCTACTGTTCTTGTCAGTTTCCTAAGCAGAGTTGAACTAGATATGGACCGTGTGTGTAGGAAGCACAGTTCTTTTGTTCTGAGCAAGCTCACTGTTCGAACTCCATAGGAAACCCAGTAGAGTAGAAGAGTGCTCTTTTCTCAAAATCAGAGTGTGTTTCTTATAAGGCGAGCTAGCGTTTGTTTCCTAGTCCTAAATGGAGTTGAATCAAATGCAGTTTTTAGTCCTACGAGCAAGAGTTGTTTTCTGGTAAGAAGAGTAACTATTGCGCTCACATTGCCACACACAGTACAAATAGCACACGCGTCTGTTCCCAGCAAGTACAGTCTATTGGACTGCAGAGGAGTTACTGTTCTTGTCATTTTGGTAAGCAGAGATGAACCAGATATGGCCCGTGTGTGTACTAAGCACAGTTCTTTTGTTCTGAGCAAGCTCACTGTTGGAACCTCATAGGAAACACAGTAGAGTAGAATAGTGCTCTTTTCTCAAAAGCAGAGTGTGTTTCTTGTAAGGCGAGCTAGCGTTTGTTTCCCAGTCCTAAATGGAGTTCAAATACACATGCAGTTTCTGGTCCTATGAGCTAGAGTTGTTTTCTGGTAGGAAGAGTCACTATTGCGCTCCATTTCCCGTACACAGTGCAAATAGCACTCGCGCCTGTTCCCAGCAAGTACAGTGCATTGGACTGAAGAGAGCTACTGTTCTTGTCAGTTTCCTAAGCAGAGTTGAACTAGATATGACCCGTGTGTGTAGGAAGCACAGTTCTTTTGTTCTGGGCAAGCTCACTGTTCTTGCCCTACAGGAAACACAGTAGAGAAGAAGAGTGCTCTATTCTCAAAAGCAGAGTGTGTTTCTTGAAAGGCGAACTAGCGTTTGTTTCCCAGTCCTAAATTGAGTTGAATCACATGCAGTTTCTGGTCCTATGAGCAAGTGTTGTTTTTTGGTAAGGAAAGTCACTATTGCGCTCCCATTGCCATACACAGTGCAAATAGCACACCCGTCTGTTCACAGCAAGTACAGTGTATTGGACTGAAGAGGAGCTACTGTTCTTGTCAGTTTCCTAAGCAGAGTTGAACTAGATATGGCCCGTGTATGTAGGAAGCACAGTTCTTTTGTTCTGGGCAAGCTCACTGTTCTCGCCCTACAGGAAACACAGTAGAGAAGAAGAGTGCTCTATTCTCAAAAGCAGAGTGTGTTTCTTGAAAGGCGAACTAGCGTTTGTTTCCCAGTCCTAAATTGAGTTGAATCACATGCAGTTTCTGGTCCTATGACCAAGAGTTGTTTTCTGGTAAGAAGAGTCACTATTGTGCTCCCATTGCCATTCACAGTACAAATTGCACTCGTTTCTGTTTCCAGCAAATACAGTGTATTGGTCTGAAGAGGAGCTACTGTTCTTGACAGTTTCCTAAGCAGAGTTGAACTAGATATGGCCCGTGTGTGTAGGAAGCACAGTTCTTTTGTACTCAGCAAGCTCACTGTTCTGACCCTATAGGAAACACAGTAGAGTAGAAGAGTGCTCTTTCCTCAAAAGCAGAGTGTGTTTCTTGTAAGGCGAGCTAGCATTTGTTTCCCAGTCTTAAATGGAGTTGAATCACATGCAGTTTCAGGTCCTACGAGCAAGAGTTGTTTTCTGGTAAGAAGAGTCACTATTGTGCTCCCATTGCAGTACACAGTGCAAATAGCACTCGCGTCTGTTCCCAGTAAGTAAGGTGTATTGGACTGAAGAGGAGCTACTGTTCTTGTCAGTTTCCTAAGCAGAGTTGAACTAGATATGGCCCGTGTGTGTAGGAAGCACAGTTCTTTTGTTCTGAGCAAGCTCACTGTTCGAACTCCATAGGAAACCCAGTAGAGTAGAAGAGTGCTCTTTTCTCAAAATCAGAGTGTGTTTCTTATAAGGCGAGCTAGCGTTTGTTTCCTAGTCCTAAATGGAGTTGAATCAAATGCAGTTTTTAGTCCTACGAGCAAGAGTTGTTTTCTGGTAAGAAGAGTCACTATTGCGTTCCCATTGCCACACACAGTACTAATAGCACTCGCGTCTGTTCCCAGCAAGTACAGTCTATTGGACTGCAGAGGAGCTACTGTTCTTGTCATTTTCCTAAGCAGAGATGAACCAGATATGGCCCGTGTGTGTACTAAGCACAGTTCTTTTGTTCTGAGCAAGCTCACTGTTGGAACCCCATAGGAAACACAGTAGAGTAGAATAGTGCTCTTTTCTCAAAAGCAGAGTGTGTTTCTTGTAAGGCGAGCTAGCGTTTGTTTCCCAGTCCTAAATGGAGTTGAAATACACATGCAGTTTCTGGTCCTATGAGCTAGAGTTGTTTTCTGGTAGGAAGAGTCACTATTGCGCTCCATTTCCCGTACACAGTGCAAATAGCACTCGCGTCTGTTCCCAGCAAGTACAGTGTATTGGACTGAAGAGGAGCTACTGTTCTTGTCAGTTTCCTAAGCAGAGTTGAACTAGATATGACCCATGTGTGTAGGAAGCACAGTTCTTTTGTTCTGAGCAAGCTCACTGTTGGAACCCCAAAGGAAAAACAATAGAGTAGAAGAGTGCACTTTTCTCAAGAGCAGAGTGTGTTTCTTGTAAGGCAAGCTAGCGTTTGTTTCCCAGTCCTAAATGGAGTTGAAATACACATGCAGTTTGTGGTCCTATGAGCTAGAGTTGTTTTCTGATAAGAAGAGTCACTATTGCGCTCCCTTTGCCATACACAGTGCAAATAGCACTCGCGTCTGTTCCCAGCAAGTACAGTGTATTGGACTGAAGAGGAGCTACTGTTCTTGTCAGTTTCCTAAGCAGAGTTGAACTAGATATGGCCCGTGTGTGTAGGAAGCACAGTTCTTTTGTTCTGGGCAAGCTCACTGTTCTCGCCCTACAGGAAACACAGTAGAGAAGAAGAGTGCTCTATTCTCAAAAGCAGAGTGTGTTTCTTGAAAGGCGAACTAGCGTTTGTTTCCCAGTCCTAAATTGAGTTGAATCACATGCAGTTTCTGGTCCTATGAGCAAGTGTTGTTTTATGGTAAGGAAAGTCACTATTGCGCTCCAATCGCCATACACAGTGCAAATAGCACTCCCGTCTGTTCACAGCAAGTACAGCGTATTGGACAGAAGAGGAGCTACTGTTCTTGTCAGTTTCCTAAGTTAAGTTGAACTAGATATGACCAGTGTGTAGGAAGCACAGTTCTTTTGTTCTGAGCAAGCTCACTGTTTGGAACCCATAGGAAACACAGTAGAGTAAATGAGTGCCCTATTCTCAAAAGCACAGTGTGTTTCTTGTAAGGCGAGCTGGCGTTTGTTTCCCAATCCAAAATGGAGTTGAATCACATGCAGTTTCTAGTCCTATGAGCAAGAGTTGTTTTCTGGTAAGAAGAGTCACTATTGCGCTCCAATTGCCATACACAGTACAAATAGCACTCGCGTCTGTTTCCAGCAAGTACAGTGTATTTGACTGAAGAGGAGCTACTGTTTTTGTCAGTTTCCTAAGCAGAGTTGAACTAGATACGACCCGTGTGTGTAAGAAGCACAGTTCTTTTGTTCTGAGCAAGCACACTGTTTGGACACCATAGGAAACACAGTAGAGTAGATGTGTGCCCTATTCTCAAAAGCAGAGCATGTTTCTTGTAAGGCGAGCTAGCGTTAGTTTCCCAGTCCTAAGTGGATTCAATCAAATGCAGTTTATGGTCCTACCAGCAAGAGTTTTTTCTGATAAGAAGAGTCACTATTGCGCTCCCATTGTCATACACAGGGCAAATAGCACTGGCGTCTGTTCCCAGCATGTACAGTGTATTGGACTGATGTAGATCTACTGTTCTTGTCAGGTTCCTAAGCAGAGATGTACTAGATATGGCCCATGTGTGTAGGAAGCACCGTTCTTTTGTACTCAGCAAGCTCACTGTTCTGGCCCTATAGGAAACACAGTAGAGTAGAAGAGTGCTCTTTCCTCAAAAGCAGAGTGTGTTTCTTGTAATGCGAGCTAGCGTTTGTTTCCTAGTCCTAAATGGAGTTGAATCACATGCAGTTTCAGTTCCTACGAGCAAGAGTTGTTTTCTGGTAAGGAAAGTCACTATTGCGCTCCCATTGCCATACACAGTGCAAATAGCACTCGCGTATGTTCCCAGCAAGTACAGTGTATTGGACTGAAGAGGAGCTACAGTTCCTTGCAGTTTCCTAAGCAGAGTTGAACTAGATATGACCCGTGTGTGTAGGAAGCACAATTCTTTTGTTTTGAGCAAGCTCACCATTTGCACCCCATAGGAAACACAGTAGAGATGATGTGTGCTCTATTCTCAAAAGCAGAGCGTGTTTCTTGTAAGGCGAGCTAGCGTTTGTTTCCCAGTCCTAAGTGGATTGAATCAAATGCAGTTTCTGGTCCTAAGAGCAAGAGTTGTTTTCTGGTAAGAAGAGTCACTATTGCGCTCCCATTGCCATACACAGTACAAATAGCACTCGCGTTTGTTCCCCGCAAGTACAGTGTATTGGACTGAGGAGGAGCTACTGTTCTTGTCAGTTTCCTAAGCAGAGTTGAACTAGATATGGCCTGTGTGTGTAGGAAGCACAGTTCTTTTGTTTTGAGCAAGCTCACTGTTCGAAACCCATAGGAAACACATTACAGTAGAAGAGTGCTCTTTTCTCAAAAGCAGAGTGTGTTTCTTGTAAGTCGAGCTAGCATTTGTTTCCCAGTCCTAAATGGAGTTGAAATACATATGCAGTTTCTGGTCCTATGAGCTAGAGTTTTTTTCTGGTAAGAAGAGTCACTATTGCGCTCCCTTTGCCATACACAGTGCAAATAGCACTCGCGTCTGTTCCAGCAAGTACAGTGTATTGGACTGAAGAGGAGCTACTGTTTTCGTCAGTTATCTAAGCAGAGTTGAACTAGATATGGCCCGTGTGTGTAGGAAGCACAGTTCTTTTGTTCTGAGCAAGCTCACTGTTCTCGCCATATAAGAAACACTGTAGAGTAGAAGAGTGCTCTATTCTCAAAAGCAGAGTGTGTTTCTTGTAAGGCGAGCTAGCGTTTGTTTCCCAGTCCTAAATTGAGTTCAATCACATGCAGTTTCTGGTTCTACTAGCAAGAGTTTTTTCTGGTAAGAAGAGTCACTATTGCGCTCCTTTTGTCATACACAGGGCAAATAGCACTGGTTTCTCTTCCCAGCAGGTACAGTGTATTGGACTGAAGAGGATCTACTGTTCTTGTCAGTTTCCTAAGCAGAGATGAACCAGATATGGCCCGTGTGTGTACTAAGCACAGTTCTTTTGTTCTGAGCAAGCTCACTGTTGGAACCCCATGGGAAACACAGTAGAGTAGAACAGTGCTCTTTTCTCAAAAGCAGAGTGTGTTTCTTGTAAGGCGAGCTAGCGTTTGTTTCCCAGTCCTAAATGGAGTTGAAATACACATGCAGTTTCTGATCCTATGAGCTAGAGTTGTTTTCTGGTAGGAAGAGTCACTATTGCGCGCCATTTCCCGTACACAGTGCAAATAGCACTAACTTCTGTTCCCAGCAAGTACAGTGTATTGGACTTTAGAGGAGCTACTGTTCTTGTCAGTTTCCTAAGCAGAGTTGAACTAGATATGACCTCTGTGTGTAGGAAGCACAGTTCTTTTGTTCTGAGCAAGCTCACTGTTGGAACCCCATAGGAAACACAGTAGAGTAGAAAAGTGCACTTTTCTCAAAAGCAGAGTGTGTTTCTTGTAAGGCGAGCTAGCGTTTGTTTCCCAGTCCGAAATGGAGTTGAAATACACATGCAGTTCCTTGTCCTATGAGCTAGAGGTGTTTTCTGGTAAGAAGAGTCACTATTGCGCTCCCTTTGCCATACACAGTGCAAATAGCACTCGCGTCTGTTCCCAGCAAGTACAGTGTATTGGACTGAAGAGGAGCTACTGTTCTTTTCAGTTTCCTAAGCAGAGTTGAACTAGATATGGCCCGTGTGTGTAGGAAGCACAGTTCTTTTGTTCTGGGCAAGCTCACTGTTCTCGCCCTACAGAAAACACAGTAGAGAAGAAGAGTGCTCTATTCTCAAAAGCAGACTGTGTTTCTTGAAAGGCGAACTAGCATTTGTTTCCCAGTCTTAAATTGAGTTGAATCACATGCAGTTTCTGTTCCTACGAGCAAGAGTTGTTTTCTGGTAAGAAGAGTCACTATTGTGCTCCCATTGCCATTCACAGTACAAATTGCACTCGTGTCTGTTTCCAGCAAGTACATTGTATTGGTCTGAAGAGGAGCTACTGTTCTTGTCAGTTTCCTAAGCAGAGTTGAACTAGATATGGCCCGTGTGTGTAGGAAGCACAGTTCTTTTGTACTAAGCAAGCTCACTGTTCTGACCCTATAGGAAACACAGTAGAGTAGAAGAGTGCTCTTTCCTCAAAAGCAGAGTGGGTTTCTTGTAAGGCGAGCTAGCATTTGTTTCCCAGTCCTAAATGGAGTTGAATCACATGCAGTTTCAGGTCCTAAGAGCAAGAGTTGTTTTCTGGTAAGAAGAGTCACTATTGTGCTCCCATTGCAGTACACAGTGCAAATAGCACTCTCGTCTGGTCCCAGTAAGTAAGGTGTATTGGACTGAAGAGGAGCTACTGTTCTTGTCAGTTTCCTAAGCAGAGTTGAACTAGATATGGACCGTGTGTGTAGGAAGCACAGTTCTTTTGTTCTGAGCAAGCTCACTGTTCGAACTCCATAGGAAACCCAGTAGAGTAGAAGAGTGCTCTTTTCTCAAAATCAGAGTGTGTTTCTTATAAGGCGAGCTAGCGTTTGTTTCCTAGTCCTAAATGGAGTTGAATCAAATGCAGTTTTTAGTCCTACGAGCAAGAGTTGTTTTCTGGTAAGAAGAGTCACTATTGCGCTCACATTGCCACACACAGTACAAATAGCACACGCGTCTGTTCCCAGCAAGTACAGTCTATTGGACTGCAGAGGAGTTACTGTTCTTGTCATTTTCCTAAGCAGAGATGAACCAGATATGGCCCGTGTGTGTACTAAGCACAGTTCTTTTGTTCTGAGCAAGCTCACTGTTGGAACCCCATAGGAAACACAGTAGAGTAGAATAGTGCTCTTTTCTCAAAAGCAGAGTGTGTTTCTTGTAAGGCGAGCTAGCGTTTGTTTCCCAGTCCTAAATGGAGTTGAAATACACATGTAGTTTCTGGTCCTATGAGCTAGAGTTGTTTTCTGGTAGGAAGAGTCACTATTGCGCTCCATTTCCCGTACACAGTGCAAATAGCACTCGCGCCTGTTCCCAGCAAGTACAGTGCATTGGACTGAAGAGAGCTACTGTTCTTGTCAGTTTCCTAAGCAGAGTTGAACTAGATATGACCCGTGTGTGTAGGAAGCACAGTTCTTTTGTTCTGGGCAAGCTCACTGTTCTTGCCCTACAGGAAACACAGTAGAGAAGAAGAGTGCTCTATTCTCAAAAGCAGAGTGTGTTTCTTGAAAGGCGAACTAGCGTTTGTTTCCCAGTCCTAAATTGAGTTGAATCACATGCAGTTTCTGGTCCTATGAGCAAGTGTTGTTTTTTGGTAAGGAAAGTCACTATTGCGCTCCCATTGCCATACACAGTGCAAATAGCACTCCCGTCTGTTCACAGCAAGTACAGTGTATTGGACTGAAGAGGAGCTACTGTTCTTGTCAGTTTCCTAAGCAGAGTTGAACTAGATATGGCCCGTGTGTGTAGGAAGCACAGTTCTTTTGTTCTGAGCAAGCTCACTGTTCTCACCCTATAAGAAACACTGTAGAGTAGAAGAGTGCTCTATTCTCAAAAGCAGAGTGTGTTTCTTGTAAGGCGAGCTAGCGTTTGTTTCCCAGTCCTAAATTGAGTTGAATCACATGCAGTTTCTGGTCCTACGAGCAAGAGTTTTTTCTGGTAAGAAGAGTCACTATTGCGCTCCCATTGTCATACACAGGGCAAATAGCACTGGTTTCTCTTCCCAGCATGTACAGTGTATTGGACTGAGGAGGATCTACTGTTCTTTTCAGGTTCCTAAGCAGAGTTGAACTAGATATGGCCCGTGTGTGTAGGAAGCACGGTTCTTTTGTTCTGAGCAAGCTCACTGTTTGGACCCCATAAGAAACACAGTAGAGTAGATGTGTGCCCTATTCTCAAAAGCAGAGTGTGTTTCTTGTGAGGCGAGCAAGCGTTTGTTTCCCAATCCTAAATGCAGTTGAATCACATGCAGTTTCTGTTTCTACGAGCAAGAGTTGTTTTCTGGTAAGAAGAGTCACTATTGTGCTCCCATTGCCATTCACAGTACAAATTGCACTCGTGTCTGTTTCCAGCAAGTACAGTGTATTGGTCTGAAGAGGAGCTACTGTTCTTGTCAGTTTCCTAAGCAGAGTTGAACTAGATATGGACCGTGTGTAGGAAGCACAGTTCTTTTGTTCTGAGCAAGCTCACTGTTCGAACTCCATAAGAAACCCAGTAGAGTAGAAGAGTGCTCTTTTCTCAAAATCAGAGTGTGTTTCTTATAAGGCGAGCTAGTGTTTGTTTCCTAGTCCTAAATGGAGTTGAATCAAATGCAGTTTTTAGTCCTACGAGCAAGAGTTGTTTTCTGGTACGAAGAGTCACTATTGCGCTCCCATTGCGACACACAGTACAAATAGCACTCGTGTCTGTTCCCAGCAAGTACAGTCTATTGGACTGCAGAGGAACTACTGTTCTTGTCATTTTCCTAAGCAGAGATGAACCAGATATGGCCCGTATGTGTACTAAGCACAGTTCTTTTGTTCTGAGCAAGATCACTGTTGGAACCCCATGGGAAACACAGTAGAGTAGAACAGTGCTATTTTCTCAAAAGCAGAGTGTGTTTCTTGTAAGGCGAGCTAGTGTTTGTTTCCCAGTCCTAAATGGAGTTGAAATACACATGCAGTTTCTGGTCCTATGAGCTAGAGTTGTTTTCTGGTAGGAAGAGTCACTATTGCGCGCCATTTCCCGTACACAGTGCAAATAGCACTCGCTTCTGTTCCCAGCAAGTACAGTGTATTGGACTTTAGAGGAGCTACTGTTCTTGTCAGTTTCCTAAGCAGAGTTGAACTAGATATGACCTGTGTGTGTAGGAAGCACAGTTCTTTTGTTCTGAGCAAGCTCACTGTTGGAACCCCATAGGAAACACAGTAGAGTAGAAAAGTGCACTTTTCTCAAAAGCAGAGTGTGTTTCTTGTAAGGCGAGCTAGCGTTTGTTTCCCAGTCCGAAATGGAGTTGAAATACACATGCAGTTTCTTGTCCTATGAGCTAGAGGTGTTTTCTGGTAAGAATTGTCACTATTGCGCTCCCTTTGCCATACACAGTGCAAATAGCACTCGCGTCTGTTCCCAGCAAGTACAGTGTATTGGACTGAAGAGGAGCTACTGTTCTTGTCAGTTTCCTAAGCAGAGTTGAACTAGATATGGCCCGTGTGTGTAGGAAGCACAGTTCTTTTGTTCTGGGCAAGCTCACTGTTCTCGCCCTACAGAAAACACAGTAGAGAAGAAGAGTGCTCTATTCTCAAAAGCAGAGTGTGTTTCTTGAAAGGCGAACTAGCGTTTGTTTCCCAGTCCTAAATTGAGTTGAATCACATGCAGTTTCTGTTCCTACGAGCAAGAGTTGTTTTCTGGTAAGAAGAGTCACTATTGTGCTCCCATTGCCATTCACAGTACAAATTGCACTCGTGTCTGTTTCCAGCAAGTACATTGTATTGGTCTGAAGAGGAGCTACTGTTCTTGTCAGTTTCCTAAGCAGAGTTGAACTAGATATGGCCCGTGTGTGTAGGAAGCACAGTTCTTTTGTACTAAGCAAGCTCACTGTTCTGACCCTATAGGAAACACAGTAGAGTAGAAGAGTGCTCTTTCCTCAAAAGCAGAGTGGGTTTCTTGTAAGGCGAGCTAGCATTTGTTTCCCAGTCCTAAATGGAGTTGAATCAAATGCAGTTTTTAGTCCTACGAGCAAGAGTTGTTTTCTGGTAAGAAGAGTCACTATTGCGCTCACATTGCCACACACAGTACAAATAGCACACGCGTCTGTTCCCAGCAAGTACAGTCTATTGGACTGCAGAGGAGTTACTGTTCTTGTCATTTTCCTAAGCAGAGATGAACCAGATATGGCCCGTGTGTGTACTAAGCACAGTTCTTTTGTTCTGAGCAAGCTCACTGTTGGAACCCCATAGGAAACACAGTAGAGTAGAATAGTGCTCTTTTCTCAAAAGCAGAGTGTGTTTCTTGTAAGGCGAGCTAGCGTTTGTTTCCCAGTCCTAAATGGAGTTGAAATACACATGCAGTTTCTGGTCCTATGAGCTAGAGTTGTTTTCTGGTAGGAAGAGTCACTATTGCGCTCCATTTCCCGTACACAGTGCAAATAGCACTCGCGCCTGTTCCCAGCAAGTACAGTGCATTGGACTGAAGAGAGCTACTGTTCTTGTCAGTTTCCTAAGCAGAGTTGAACTAGATATGACCCGTGTGTGTAGGAAGCACAGTTCTTTTGTTCTGGGCAAGCTCACTGTTCTTGCCCTACAGGAAACACAGTAGAGAAGAAGAGTGCTCTATTCTCAAAAGCAGAGTGTGTTTCTTGAAAGGCGAACTAGCGTTTGTTTCCCAGTCCTAAATTGAGTTGAATCACATGCAGTTTCTGGTCCTATGAGCAAGTGTTGTTTTTTGGTAAGGAAAGTCACTATTGCGCTCCCATTGCCATACACAGTGCAAATAGCACTCCCGTCTGTTCACAGCAAGTACAGTGTATTGGACTGAAGAGGAGCTACTGTTCTTGTCAGTTTCCTAAGCAGAGTTGAACTAGATATGGCCCGTGTGTGTAGGAAGCACAGTTCTTTTGTTCTGAGCAAGCTCACTGTTCTCACTCTATAAGAAACACTGTAGAGTAGAAGAGTGCTCTAGTCTCAAAAGCAGAGTGTGTTTCTTGTAAGGCGAGCTAGCGTTTGTTTCCCAGTCCTAAATTGAGTTGAATCACATGCAGTTTCTGGTCCTACGAGCAAGAGTTTTTTCTGGTAAGAAGAGTCACTATTGCGCTCCCATTGTCATACACAGGGCAAATAGCACTGGTTTCTCTTCCCAGCATGTACAGTGTATTGGACTGAAGAGGATCTACTGTTCTTTTCAGGTTCCTAAGCAGAGTTGAACTAGATATGGCCCGTGTGTGTAGGAAGCACGGTTCTTTTGTTCTGAGCAAGCTCACTGTTTGGACCCCATAAGAAACACAGTAGAGTAGATGTGTGCCCTATTCTCAAAAGCAGAGTGTGTTTCTTGTGAGGCGAGCAAGCGTTTGTTTCCCAATCCTAAATGCAGTTGAATCACATGCAGTTTCTGTTCCTACGAGCAAGAGTTGTTTTCTGGTAAGAAGAGTCACTATTGTGCTCCCATTGCCATTCACAGTACAAATTGCACTCGTGTCTGTTTCCAGCAAGTACAGTGTATTGGTCTGAAGAGGAGCTACTGTTCTTGTCAGTTTCCTAAGCAGAGTTGAACTAGATATGGACCGTGTGTAGGAAGCACAGTTCTTTTGTTCTGAGCAAGCTCACTGTTCGAACTCCATAAGAAACCCAGTAGCGTAGAAGAGTGCTCTTTTCTCAAAATCAGAGTGTGTTTCTTATAAGGCGAGCTAGTGTTTGTTTCCTAGTCCTAAATGGAGTTGAATCAAATGCAGTTTTTAGTCCTACGAGCAAGAGTTGTTTTCTGGTACGAAGAGTCACTATTGCGCTCCCATTGCGACACACAGTACAAATAGCACTCGTGTCTGTTCCCAGCAAGTACAGTCTATTGGACTGCAGAGGAACTACTGTTCTTGTCA
The DNA here is from genome assembly GCF_949786415.1 of Peromyscus eremicus. Lineage (NCBI taxonomy): Eukaryota > Metazoa > Chordata > Mammalia > Rodentia > Cricetidae > Peromyscus > Peromyscus eremicus. The sequence goes on along the minus strand of NW_026735817.1, from coordinate 19,949 downwards.
TTTTCCTAAGCAGAGATGAACCAGATATGGCCCGTGTGTGTACTAAGCACAGTTCTTTTGTTCTGAGCAAGCTCACTGTTGGAACCCCATGGGAAACACAGTAGAGTAGAACAGTGCTCTTTTCTCAAAGCAGAGTGTGTTTCTTGTAAGGCGAGCTAGCGTTTGTTTCCCAGTCCTAAATGGAGTTGAAATACACATGCAGTTTCTGGTCCTATGAGCAAGTGTTTTTTTTTGGTAAGGAAAGTCACTATTGCGCTCCCATTGCAGTACACAGTGCAAATAGCACTCTCGTCTGTTCCCAGTAAGTAAGGTGTATTGGACTGAAGAGGAGCTACTGTTCTTGTCAGTTTCCTAAGCAGAGTTGAACTAGATATGGACCGTGTGTGTAGGAAGCACAGTTCTTTTGTTCTGAGCAAGCTCACTGTTCGAACTCCATAGGAAACCCAGTAGAGTAGAAGAGTGCTCTTTTCTCAAAATCAGAGTGTGTTTCTTATAAGGCGAGCTAGCGTTTGTTTCCTAGTCCTAAATGGAGTTGAATCAAATGCAGTTTTTAGTCCTACGAGCAAGAGTTGTTTTCTGGTAAGAAGAGTAACTATTGCGCTCACATTGCCACACACAGTACAAATAGCACACGCGTCTGTTCCCAGCAAGTACAGTCTATTGGACTGCAGAGGAGTTACTGTTCTTGTCATTTTCCTAAGCAGAGATGAACCAGATATGGCCCGTGTGTGTACTAAGCACAGTTCTTTTGTTCTGAGCAAGCTCACTGTTGGAACCTCATAGGAAACACAGTAGAGTAGAATAGTGCTCTTTTCTCAAAAGCAGAGTGTGTTTCTTGTAAGGCGAGCTAGCGTTTGTTTCCCAGTCCTAAATGGAGTTCAAATACACATGCAGTTTCTGGTCCTATGAGCTAGAGTTGTTTTCTGGTAGGAAGAGTCACTATTGCGCTCCATTTCCCGTACACAGTGCAAATAGCACTCGCGCCTGTTCCCAGCAAGTACAGTGCATTGGACTGAAGAGAGCTACTGTTCTTGTCAGTTTCCTAAGCAGAGTTGAACTAGATATGACCCGTGTGTGTAGGAAGCACAGTTCTTTTGTTCTGGGCAAGCTCACTGTTCTTGCCCTACAGGAAACACAGTAGAGAAGAAGAGTGCTCTATTCTCAAAAGCAGAGTGTGTTTCTTGAAAGGCGAACTAGCGTTTGTTTCCCAGTCCTAAATTGAGTTGAATCACATGCAGTTTCTGGTCCTATGAGCAAGTGTTGTTTTTTGGTAAGGAAAGTCACTATTGCGCTCCCATTGCCATACACAGTGCAAATAGCACACCCGTCTGTTCACAGCAAGTACAGTGTATTGGACTGAAGAGGAGCTACAGTTCTTGTCAGTTTCCTAAGTAGAGTTGAACTAGATATGACCCGTGTGTAGGAAGCACAGTTCTTTTGTTCTGAGTAAGCTCACTGTTTGGAAGCCATAGGAAACACAGTAGAGTAGATGTGTGCCCTATTCTCAAAAGCAGAGCATGTTTCTTGTAAGGCGAGCTAGCGTTTGTTTCCTAGTCCGAAATGGAGTTGAATCAAATGCAGTTTTTAGTCCTACAAGCAAGAGTTGTTTTCTGGTAAGAAGAGTCACTATTGCGTTCCCATTGCCACACACAGTACAAATAGCACTCGCGTCTGTTCCCAGCAAGTACAGTCTATTGGACTGCAGAGGAACTACTGTTCTTGTCATTTTCCTAAGCAGAGATGAACCAGATATGGCCCGTGTGTGTACTAAGCACAGTTCTTTTGTTCTGAGCAAGCTCACTGTTGGAACCCCATAGGAAACACAGTAGAGTAGAATAGTGCTCTTTTCTGAAAAGCAGAGTGTGTTTCTTGTAAGGCGAGCTAGCGTTTGTTTCCCATTCCTAAATGGAGTTGAAATACACATGCAGTTTCTGGTCCTATGAGCTAGAGTTGTTTTCTGGTAGGAAGAGTCACTATTGCACTCCATTTCCCGTACACAGTGCAAATAGCACTCGCGTCTTTTCGCAGCAAGTACAGTGTATTGGACTGAAGAGGAGCTACTGTTCTTGTCAGTTTCCTAAGCAGAGTTGAACTAGATATGACCCGTGTGTGTAGGAAGCACAGTTCTTTTGTTCTGAGCAAGCTCACTGTTGGAACCCCATAGGAAACACAGTAGAGTAGAAGAGTGCACATTTCTCAAAAGCAGAGTGTGTTTCTTGTAAGGCGAGCTAGCGTTTGTTTCCCAGTCCGAAATGGAGTTGAAATACACATGCAGTTTCTTGTCCTATGAGCTAGAGGTGTTTTCTGGTAAGAAGAGTCACTATTGCGCTCCCTTTGCCATACACAGTGCAAATAGCACTCACGTCTGTTCCCAGCAAGTACAGTGTATTGGACTGAAGAGGAGCTACTGTTCTTGTCAGTTTCCTAAGCAGAGTTGAACTAGATATGGCCCGTGTATGTAGGAAGCACAGTTCTTTTGTTCTGGGCAAGCTCACTGTTCTCGCCCTACAGAAAACACAGTAGAGAAGAAGAGTGCTCTATTCTCAAAAGCAGAGTGTGTTTCTTGAAAGGCGAACTAGCGTTTATTTCCCAGTCCTAAATTGAGTTGAATCACATGCAGTTTCTGTTCCTACGAGCAAGAGTTGTTTTCTGGTAAGAAGAGTCACTATTGTGCTCCCATTGCCATTCACAGTACAAATTGCACTCGTGTCTGTTTCCAGCAAGTACATTGTATTGGTCTGAAGAGGAGCTACTGTTCTTGTCAGTTTCCTAAGCAGAGTTGAACTAGATATGGCCCGTGTGTGTAGGAAGCACAGTTCTTTTGTACTAAGCAAGCTCACTGTTCTGACCCTATAGGAAACACAGTAGAGTAGAAGAGTGCTCTTTCCTCAAAAGCAGAGTGGGTTTCTTGTAAGGCGAGCTAGCATTTGTTTCCCAGTCCTAAATGGAGTTGAATCACATGCAGTTTCAGGTCCTACGAGCAAGAGTTGTTTTCTGGTAAGAAGAGTCACTATTGTGCTCCCATTGCAGTACACAGTGCAAATAGCACTCGCGTCTGTTCCCAGTAAGTAAGGTGTATTGGACTGAAGAGGAGCTACTGTTCTTGTCAGTTTCCTAAGCAGAGTTGAACTAGATATGGACCGTGTGTGTAGGAAGCACAGTTCTTTTGTTCTGAGCAAGCTCACTGTTCGAACTCCATAGGAAACCCAGTAGAGTAGAAGAGTGCTCTTTTCTCAAAATCAGAGTGTGTTTCTTATAAGGCCAGCTAGCGTTTGTTTCCTAGTCCTAAATGGAGTTGAATCAAATGCAGTTTTTAGTCCTACGAGCAAGAGTTGTTTTCTGGTAAGAAGAGTTACTATTGCGTTCCCATTGCCACACACAGTACAAATAGCACTCGCGTCTGTTCCCAGCAAGTACAGTCTATTGGACTGCAGAGGAGCTACTGTTCTTGTCATTTTCCTAAGCAGAGATGAACCAGATATGGCCCGTGTGTGTACTAAGCACAGTTCTTTTGTTCTGAGCAAGCTCACTGTTGGAACCCCATAGGAAACACAGTAGAGTAGAATAGTGCTCTTTTCTCAAAAGCAGAGTGTGTTTCTTGTAAGGCGAGCTAGCGTTTGTTTCCCAGTCCTAAATGGAGTTGAAATACACATGCAGTTTCTGGTCCTATGAGCTAGAGTTGTTTTCTGGTAGGAAGAGTCACTATTGCGCTCCATTTCCCGTACACAGTGCAAATAGCACTCGCGTCTGTTCCCAGCAAGTACAGTGTATTGGACTGAAGAGGAGCTACTGTTCTTGTCAGTTTCCTAAGCAGAGTTGAACTAGATATGACCCATGTGTGTAGGAAGCACAGTTCTTTTGTTCTGAGCAATCTCACTGTTGGAACCCCAAAGGAAAAACAATAGAGTAGAAGAGTGCACTTTTCTCAAAAGCAGAGTGTGTTTCTTGTAAGGCCAGCTAGCGTTTGTTTCCCAGTCCTAAATGAAGTTGAAATACACATGCAGTTTCTGGTCCTATGAGCTAGAGTTGTTTTCTGATAAGAAGAGTCACTATTGCGCTCCCTTTGCCATACACAGTGCAAATAGCACTCGCGTCTGTTCCCAGCAAGTACAGTGTATTGGACTGAAGAGGAGCTACTGTTCTTGTCAGTTTCCTAAGCAGAGTTGAACTAGATATGGCCCGTGTGTGTAGGAAGCACAGTTCTTTTGTTCTGGGCAAGCTCACTGTTCTCGCCCTACAGGAAACACAGTAGAGAAGAAGAGTGCTCTATTCTCAAAAGCAGAGTGTGTTTCTTGAAAGGCGAACTAGCGTTTGTTTCCCAGTCCTAAATTGAGTTGAATCACATGCAGTTTCTGGTCCTATGAGCAAGTGTTGTTTTATGGTAAGGAAAGTCACTATTGCGCTCCAATCGCCATACACAGTGCAAATAGCACTCCCGTCTGTTCACAGCAAGTACAGCGTATTGGACAGAAGAGGAGCTACTGTTCTTGTCAGTTTCCTAAGTTAAGTTGAACTAGATATGACCAGTGTGTAGGAAGCACAGTTCATTTGTTCTGAGCAAGCTCACTGTTTGGAACCCATAGGAAACACAGTAGAGTAGATGAGTGCCCTATTCTCAAAAGCAGAGTGTGTTTCTTGTAAGGCGAGCTGGCGTTTGTTTCCCAATCCAAAATGGAGTTGAATCACATGCAGTTTCTAGTCCTATGAGCAAGAGTTGTTTTCTGGTAAGAAGAGTCACTATTGCGCTCCAATTGCCATACACAGTACAAATAGCACTCGCGTCTGTTTCCAGCAAGTACAGTGTATTTGACTGAAGAGGAGCTACTGTTTTTGTCAGTTTCCTAAGCAGAGTTGAACTAGATATGACCCGTGTGTGTAAGAAGCACAGTTCTTTTGTTCTGAGCAAGCACACTGTTTGGACACCATAGGAAACACAGTAGAGTAGATGTGTGCCCTATTCTTAAAAGCAGAGCATGTTTCTTGTAAGGCGAGCTAGCGTTAGTTTCCCAGTCCTAAGTGGATTCAATCAAATGCAGTTTATGGTCCTACCAGCAAGAGTTTTTTCTGATAAGAAGAGTCACTATTGCGCTCCCATTGTCATAAACAGGGCAAATAGCACTGGCGTCTGTTCCCAGCATGTACAGTGTATTGGACTGATGTAGATCTACTGTTCTTGTCAGGTTCCTAAGCAGAGATGTACTAGATATGGCCCATGTGTGTAGGAAGCACCGTTCTTTTATACTCAGCAAGCTCACTGTTCTGGCCCTATAGGAAACACAGTAGAGTAGAAGAGTGCTCTTTCCTCAAAAGCAGAGTGTGTTTCTTGTAATGCGAGCTAGTGTTTGTTTCCTAGTCCTAAATGGAGTTGAATCACATGCAGTTTCAGTTCCTACGAGCAAGAGTTGTTTTCTGGTAAGGAAAGTCACTATTGCGCTCCCATTGCCATACACAGTGCAAATAGCACTCGCGTATGTTCCCAGCAAGTACAGTGTATTGGACTGAAGAGGAGCTACAGTTCCTTGCAGTTTCCTAAGCAGAGTTGAACTAGATATGACCCGTGTGTGTAGGAAGCACAATTCTTTTGTTTTGAGCAAGCTCACCATTTGCACCCCATAGGAAACACAGTAGAGATGATGTGTGCTCTATTCTCAAAAGCAGAGCGTGTTTCTTGTAAGGCGAGCTAGCGTTTGTTTCCCAGTCCTAAGTGGATTGAATCAAATGCAGTTTCTGGTCCTAAGAGCAAGAGTTGTTTTCTGGTAAGAAGAGTCACTATTGCGCTCCCATTGCCATACACAGTACAAATAGCACTCGCGTTTGTTCCCCGCAAGTACAGTGTATTGGACTGAGGAGGAGCTACTGTTCTTGTCAGTTTCCTAAGCAGAGTTGAACTAGATATGGCCTGTGTGTGTAGGAAGCACAGTTCTTTTGTTTTGAGCAAGCTCACTGTTCGAAACCCATAGGAAACACATTACAGTAGAAGAGTGCTCTTTTCTCAAAAGCAGAGTGTGTTTTTTGTAAGTCGAGCTAGCATTTGTTTCCCAGTCCTAAATGGAGTTGAAATACATATGCAGTTTCTGGTCCTATGAGCTAGAGTTTTTTTCTGGTAAGAAGAGTCACTATTGCGCTCCCTTTGCCATACACAGTGCAAATAGCACTCGCGTCTGTTCCAGCAAGTACAGTGTATTGGACTGAAGAGGAGCTACTGTTTTCGTCAGTTATCTAAGCAGAGTTGAACTAGATATGGCCCGTGTGTGTAGGAAGCACAGTTCTTTTGTTCTGAGCAAGCTCACTGTTCTCGCCATATAAGAAACACTGTAGAGTAGAAGAGTGCTCTATTCTCAAAAGTAGAGTGTGTTTCTTGTAAGGCGAGCTAGCGTTTGTTTCCCAGTCCTAAATTGAGTTCAATCACATGCAGTTTCTGGTTCTACGAGCAAGAGTTTTTTCTGGTAAGAAGAGTCACTATTGCGCTCCTTTTGTCATACACAGGGCAAATAGCACTGGTTTCTCTTCCCAGCAGGTACACTGTATTGGACTGAAGAGGATCTACTGTTCTTGTCAGTTTCCTAAGCAGAGATGAACCAGATATGGCCCGTGTGTGTACTAAGCACAGTTCTTTTGTTCTGAGCAAGCTCACTGTTGGAACCCCATGGGAAACACAGTAGAGTAGAACAGTGCTCTTTTTTCAAAATCAGAGTGTGTTTCTTATAAGGCGAGCTAGCGTTTGTTTCCCAGTCCTAAATGGAGTTGAAATACACATGCAGTTTCTGGTCCTATGAGCTAGAGTTGTTTTCTGGTAGGAAGAGTCACTATTGCGCGCCATTTCCCGTACACAGGGCAAATAGCACTAACTTCTGTTCCCAGCAAGTACAGTGTATTGGACTTTAGAGGAGCTACTGTTCTTGTCAGTTTCCTAAGCAGAGTTGAACTAGATATGACCTCTGTGTGTAGGAAGCACAGTTCTTTTGTTCTGAGCAAGCTCACTGTTGGAACCCCATAGGAAACACAGTAGAGTAGAAAAGTGCACTTTTCTCAAAAGCAGAGTGTGTTTCTTGTAAGGCGAGCTAGCGTTTGTTTCCCAGTCCGAAATGGAGTTGAAATACACATGCAGTTTCTTGTCCTATGAGCTAGAGGTGTTTTCTGGTAAGAAGAGTCACTATTGCGCTCCCTTTGCCATACACAGTGCAAATAGCACTCGCGTCTGTTCCCAGCAAGTACAGTGTATTGGTCTGAAGAGGAGCTACTGTTCTTGACAGTTTCCTAAGCAGAGTTGAACTAGATATGGCCCGTGTGTGTAGGAATCACAGTTCTTTTGTACTAAGCAAGCTCACTGTTCTGACCCTATAGGAAACACAGTAGAGTAGAAGAGTGCTCTTTCCTCAAATGCAGAGTGGGTTTCTTGTAAGGCGAGCTAGCATTTGTTTCCCAGTCCTAAATGGAGTTGAATCACATGCAGTTTCAGGTCCTAAGAGCAAGAGTTGTTTTCTGGTAAGAAGAGTCACTATTGTGCTCCCATTGCAGTACACAGTGCAAATAGCACTCTCGTCTGGTCCCAGTAAGTAAGGTGTATTGGACTGAAGAGGAGCTACTGTTCTTGTCAGTTTCCTAAGCAGAGTTGAACTAGATATGGACCGTGTGTGTAGGAAGCACAGTTCTTTTGTTCTGAGCAAGCTCACTGTTCGAACTCCATAGGAAACCCAGTAGAGTAGAAGAGTGCTCTTTTCTCAAAATCAGAGTGTGTTTCTTATAAGGCGAGCTAGCGTTTGTTTCCTAGTCCTAAATGGAGTTGAATCAAATGCAGTTTTTAGTCCTACGAGCAAGAGTTGTTTTCTGGTAAGAAGAGTCACTATTGCGCTCACATTGCCACACACAGTACAAATAGCACACGCGTCTGTTCCCAGCAAGTACAGTCTATTGGACTGCAGAGGAGTTACTGTTCTTGTCATTTTCCTAAGCAGAGATGAACCAGATATGGCCCGTGTGTGTACTAAGCACAGTTCTTTTGTTCTGAGCAAGCTCACTGTTGGAACCCCATAGGAAACACAGTAGAGTAGAATAGTGCTCTTTTCTCAAAAGCAGAGTGTGTTTCTTGTAAGGCGAGCTAGCGTTTGTTTCCCAGTCCTAAATGGAGTTGAAATACACATGCAGTTTCTGGTCCTATGAGCTAGAGTTGTTTTCTGGTAGGAAGAGTCACTATTGCGCTCCATTTCCCGTACACAGTGCAAATAGCACTCGCTTCTGTTCCCAGCAAGTACAGTGCATTGGACTGAAGAGAGCTACTGTTCTTGTCAGTTTCCTAAGCAGAGTTGAACTAGATATGACCCGTGTGTGTAGGAAGCACAGTTCTTTTGTTCTGGGCAAGCTCACTGTTCTTGCCCTACAGGAAACACAGTAGAGAAGAAGAGTGCTCTATTCTCAAAAGCAGAGTGTGTTTCTTGAAAGGCGAACTAGCGTTTGTTTCCCAGTCCTAAATTGAGTTGAATCACATGCAGTTTCTGGTCCTATGAGCAAGTGTTGTTTTTTGGTAAGGAAAGTCACTATTGCGCTCCCATTGCCATACACAGTGCAAATAGCACTCCCTTCTGTTCACAGCAAGTACAGTGTATTGGACTGAAGAGGAGCTACTGTTCTTGTCAGTTTCCTAAGCAGAGTTGAACTAGATATGGCCCGTGTGTGTAGGAAGCACAGTTCTTTTGTTCTGAGCAAGCTCACTGTTCTCACCCTATAAGAAACACTGTAGAGTAGAAGAGTGCTCTATTCTCAAAAGCAGAGTGTGTTTCTTGTAAGGCGAGCTAGCGTTTGTTTCCCAGTTAAATTGAGTTGAATCACATGCAGTTTCTGGTCCTACGAGCAAGAGTTTTTTCTGGTAAGAAGAGTCAATATTGCGCTCCCATTGTCATACACAGGGCAAATAGCACTGGTTTCTCTTCCCAGCATGTACAGTGTATTGGACTGAAGAGGATCTACTGTTCTTTTCAGGTTCCTAAGCAGAGTTGAACTAGATATGGCCTGTGTGTGTAGGAAGCACGGTTCTTTTGTTCTGAGCAAGCTCACTGTTTGGACCCCATAAGAAACACAGTAGAGTAGATGTGTGCCCTATTCTCAAAAGCAGAGTGTGTTTCTTGTGAGGCGAGCAAGCGTTTGTTTCCCAATCCTAAATGCAGTTGAATCACATGCAGTTTCTGTTCCTACGAGCAAGAGTTGTTTTCTGGTAAGAAGAGTCACTATTGTGCTCCCATTGCCATTCACAGTACAAATTGCACTCGTGTCTGTTTCCAGCAAGTACAGTGTATTGGTCTGAAGAGGAGCTACTGTTCTTGTCAGTTTCCTAAGCAGAGTTGAACTAGATATGGACCGTGTGTAGGAAGCACAGTTCTTTTGTTCTGAGCAAGCTCACTGTTCGAACTCCATAAGAAACCCAGTAGAGTAGAAGAGTGCTCTTTTCTCAAAATCAGAGTGTGTTTCTTATAAGGCGAGCTAGTGTTTGTTTCCTAGTCCTAAATGGAGTTGAATCAAATGCAGTTTTTAGTCCTACGAGCAAGAGTTGTTTTCTGGTACGAAGAGTCACTATTGCGCTCCCATTGCGACACACAGTACAAATAGCACTCGTGTCTGTTCCCAGCAAGTACAGTCTATTGGACTGCAGAGGAACTACTGTTCTTGTCATTTTCCTAAGCAGAGATGAACCAGATATGGCCCGTGTGTGTACTAAGCACAGTTCTTTTGTTCTGAGCAAGCTCACTGTTGGAACCCCATGGGAAACACAGTAGAGTAGAACAGTGCTCTTTTCTCAAAAGCAGAGTGTGTTTCTTGTAAGGCGAGCTAGCGTTTGTTTCCCAGTCCTAAATGGAGTTGAAATACACATGCAGTTTCTGGTCCTATGAGCTAGAGTTGTTTTCTGGTAGGAAGAGTCACTATTGCGCGCCATTTCCCGTACACAGTGCAAATAGCACTCGCTTCTGTTCCCAGCAAGTACAGTGTATTGGACTTTAGAGGAGCTACTGTTCTTGTCAGTTTCCTAAGCAGAGTTGAACTAGATATGACCTGTGTGTGTAGGAAGCACAGTTCTTTTGTTCTGAGCAAGCTCACTGTTGGAACCCCATAGGAAACACAGTAGAGTAGAAAAGTGCACTTTTCTCAAAAGCAGAGTGTGTTTCTTGTAAGGCGAGCTAGCGTTTGTTTCCCAGTCCGAAATGGAGTTGAAATACACATGCAGTTTCTTGTCCTATGAGCTAGAGGTGTTTTCTAGTAAGAAGAGTCACTATTGCGCTCCCTTTGCCATACACAGTGCAAATAGCACTCGCGTCTGTTCCCAGCAAGTACAGTGTATTGGACTGAAGAGGAGCTACTGTTCTTGTCAGTTTCCTAAGCAGTGTTGAACTAGATATGGCCCGTGTGTGTAGGAAGCACAGTTCTTTTGTTCTGGGCAAGCTCACTGTTCTCGCCCTACAGAAAACACAGTAGAGAAGAAGAGTGCTCTATTCTCAAAAGCAGAGTGTGTTTCTTGAAAGGCGAACTAGCGTTTGTTTCCCAGTCCTAAATTGAGTTGAATCACATGCAGTTTCTGTTCCTACGAGCAAGAGTTGTTTTCTGGTAAGAAGAGTCACTATTGGGCTCCCATTGCCATTCACAGTACAAATTGCACTCGTGTCTGTTTCCAGCAAGTACATTGTATTGGTCTGAAGAGGAGCTACTGTTCTTGTCAGTTTCCTAAGCAGAGTTGAACTAGATATGGCCCGTGTGTGTAGGAAGCACAGTTCTTTTGTACTAAGCAAGCTCACTGTTCTGACCCTATAGGAAACACAGTAGAGTGGAAGAGTGCTCTTTCCTCAAAAGCAGAGTGGGTTTCTTGTAAGGCGAGCTAGCATTTGTTTCCCAGTCCTAAATGGAGTTGAATCACATGCAGTTTCAGGTCCTAAGAGCAAGAGTTGTTTTCTGGTAAGAAGAGTCACTATTGTGCTCCCATTGCAGTACACAGTGCAAATAGCACTCTCGTCTGTTCCCAGTAAGTAAGGTGTATTGGACTGAAGAGGAGCTACTGTTCTTGTCAGTTTCCTAAGCAGAGTTGAACTAGATATGGACCGTGTGTGTAGGAAGCACAGTTCTTTTGTTCTGAGCAAGCTCACTGTTCGAACTCCATAGGAAACCCAGTAGAGTAGAAGAGTGCTCTTTTCTCAAAATCAGAGTGTGTTTCTTATAAGGCGAGCTAGCGTTTGTTTCCTAGTCCTAAATGGAGTTGAATCAAATGCAGTTTTTAGTCCTACGAGCAAGAGTTGTTTTCTGGTAAGAAGAGTCACTATTGCGCTCACATTGCCACACACAGTACAAATAGCACACGCGTCTGTTCCCAGCAAGTACAGTCTATTGGACTGCAGAGGAGTTACTGTTCTTGTCATTTTCCTAAGCAGAGATGAACCAGATATGGCCCGTGTGTGTACTAAGCACAGTTCTTTTGTTCTGAGCAAGCTCACTGTTTGAACCCCATAGGAAACACAGTAGAGTAGAATAGTGCTCTTTTCTCAAAAGCAGAGTGTGTTTCTTGTAAGGCGAGCTAGCGTTTGTTTCCCAGTCCTAAATGGAGTTGAAATACACATGCAGTTTCTGGTCCTATGAGCTAGAGTTGTTTTCTGGTAGGAAGAGTCACTATTGCGCTCCATTTCCCGTACACAGTGCAAATAGCACTCGCGCCTGTTCCCAGCAAGTACAGTGCATTGGACTGAAGAGAGCTACTGTTCTTGTCAGTTTCCTAAGCAGAGTTGAACTAGATATGACCCGTGTGTGTAGGAAGCACAGTTCTTTTGTTCTGGGCAAGCTCACTGTTCTTGCCCTACAGGAAACACAGTAGAGAAGAAGAGTGCTCTATTCTCAAAAGCAGAGTGTGTTTCTTGAAAGGCGAACTAGCGTTTGTTTCCCAGTCCTAAATTGAGTTGAATCACATGCAGTTTCTGGTCCTATGAGCAAGTGTTGTTTTTTGGTAAGGAAAGTCACTATTGCGCTCCCATTGCCATACACAGTGCAAATAGCACTCCCGTCTGTTCACAGCAAGTACAGTGTATTGGACTGAAGAGGAGCTACTGTTCTTGTCAGTTTCCTAAGCAGAGATGAACTAGATATGGCCCGTGTGTGTAGGAAGCACAGTTCTTTTGTTCTGAGCAAGCTCACTGTTCTCACCCTATAAGAAACACTGTAGAGTAGAAGAGTGCTCTATTCTCAAAAGCAGAGTGTGTTTCTTGTAAGGCGAGCTAGCGTTTGTTTCCCAGTCCTAAATTGAGTTGAATCACATGCAGTTTCTGGTCCTACGAGCAAGAGTTTTTTCTGGTAAGAAGAGTCACTATTGCGCTCCCATTGTCATACACAGGGCAAATAGCACTGGTTTCTCTTCCCAGCATGTACAGTGTATTGGACTGAAGAGGATCTACTGTTCTTTTCAGGTTCCTAAGCAGAGTTGAACTAGATATGGCCCGTGTGTGTAGGAAGCACGGTTCTTTTGTTCTGAGCAAGCTCACTGTTTGGACCCCATAAGAAACACAGTAGAGTAGATGTGTGCCCTATTCTCAAAAGCAGAGTGTGTTTCTTTGAGGCGAGCAAGCGTTTGTTTCCCAATCCTAAATGCAGTTGAATCACATGCAGTTTCTGTTCCTACGAGCAAGAGTTGTTTTCTGGTAAGAAGAGTCACTATTGTGCTCCCATTGCCATTCACAGTACAAATTGCACTCGTGTCTGTTTCCAGCAAGTACAGTGTATTGGTCTGAAGAGGAGCTACTGTTCTTGTCAGTTTCCTAAGCAGAGTTGAACTAGATATGGACCGTGTGTAGGAAGCACAGTTCTTTTGTTCTGAGCAAGCTCACTGTTCGAACTCCATAAGAAACCCAGTAGAGTAGAAGAGTGCTCTTTTCTCAAAATCAGAGTGTGTTTCTTATAAGGCGAGCTAGTGTTTGTTTCCTAGTCCTAAATGGAGTTGAATCAAATGCAGTTTTTAGTCCTACGAGCAAGAGTTGTTTTCTGGTACGAAGAGTCACTATTGCGCTCCCATTGCGACACACAGTACAAATAGCACTCGTGTCTGTTCCCAGCAAGTACAGTCTATTGGACTGCAGAGGAACTACTGTTCTTGTCATTTTCCTAAGCAGAGATGAACCAGATATGGCCCGTGTGTGTACTAAGCACAGTTCTTTTGTTCTGAGCAAGCTCACTGTTGGAACCCCATGGGAAACACAGTAGAGTAGAACAGTGCTCTTTTCTCAAAAGCAGAGTGTGTTTCTTGTAAGGCGAGCTAGCGTTTGTTTCCCAGTCCTAAATGGAGTTGAAATACACATGCAGTTTCTGGTCCTATGAGCTAGAGTTGTTTTCTGGTAGGAAGAGTCACTATTGCGCGCCATTTCCCGTACACAGTGCAAATAGCACTCGCTTCTGTTCCCAGCAAGTACAGTGTATTGGACTTTAGAGGAGCTACTGTTCTTGTCAGTTTCCTAAGCAGAGTTGAACTAGATATGACCTGTGTGTGTAGGAAGCACAGTTCTTTTGTTCTGAGCAAGCTCACTGTTGGAACCCCATAGGAAACACAGTAGAGTAGAAAAGTGCACTTTTCTCAAAAGCAGAGTGTGTTTCTTGTAAGGCGAGCTAGCGTTTGTTTCCCAGTCCGAAATGGAGTTGAAATACACATGCAGTTTCTTGTCCTATGAGCTAGAGGTGTTTTCTAGTAAGAAGAGTCACTATTGCGCTCCCTTTGCCATACACAGTGCAAATAGCACTCGCGTCTGTTCCCAGCAAGTACAGTGTATTGGACTGAAGAGGAGCTACTGTTCTTGTCAGTTTCCTAAGCAGTGTTGAACTAGATATGGCCCGTGTGTGTAGGAAGCACAGTTCTTTTGTTCTGGGCAAGCTCACTGTTCTCGCCCTACAGAAAACACAGTAGAGAAGAAGAGTGCTCTATTCTCAAAAGCAGAGTGTGTTTCTTGAAAGGCGAACTAGCGTTTGTTTCCCAGTCCTAAATTGAGTTGAATCACATGCAGTTTCTGTTCCTACGAGCAAGAGTTGTTTTCTGGTAAGAAGAGTCACTATTGGGCTCCCATTGCCATTCACAGTACAAATTGCACTCGTGTCTGTTTCCAGCAAGTACATTGTATTGGTCTGAAGAGGAGCTACTGTTCTTGTCAGTTTCCTAAGCAGAGTTGAACTAGATATGGCCCGTGTGTGTAGGAAGCACAGTTCTTTTGTACTAAGCAAGCTCACTGTTCTGACCCTATAGGAAACACAGTAGAGTGGAAGAGTGCTCTTTCCTCAAAAGCAGAGTGGGTTTCTTGTAAGGCGAGCTAGCATTTGTTTCCCAGTCCTAAATGGAGTTGAATCACATGCAGTTTCAGGTCCTAAGAGCAAGAGTTGTTTTCTGGTAAGAAGAGTCACTATTGTGCTCCCATTGCAGTACACAGTGCAAATAGCACTCTCGTCTGTTCCCAGTAAGTAAGGTGTATTGGACTGAAGAGGAGCTACTGTTCTTGTCAGTTTCCTAAGCAGAGTTGAACTAGATATGGACCGTGTGTGTAGGAAGCACAGTTCTTTTGTTCTGAGCAAGCTCACTGTTCGAACTCCATAGGAAACCCAGTAGAGTAGAAGAGTGCTCTTTTCTCAAAATCAGAGTGTGTTTCTTATAAGGCGAGCTAGCGTTTGTTTCCTAGTCCTAAATGGAGTTGAATCAAATGCAGTTTTTAGTCCTACGAGCAAGAGTTGTTTTCTGGTAAGAAGAGTCACTATTGCGCTCACATTGCCACACACAGTACAAATAGCACACGCGTCTGTTCCCAGCAAGTACAGTCTATTGGACTGCAGAGGAGTTACTGTTCTTGTCATTTTCCTAAGCAGAGATGAACCAGATATGGCCCGTGTGTGTACTAAGCACAGTTCTTTTGTTCTGAGCAAGCTCACTGTTGGAACCCCATAGGAAACACAGTAGAGTAGAATAGTGCTCTTTTCTCAAAAGCAGAGTGTGTTTCTTGTAAGGCGAGCTAGCGTTTGTTTCCCAGTCCTAAATGGAGTTGAAATACACATGCAGTTTCTGGTCCTATGAGCTAGAGTTGTTTTCTGGTAGGAAGAGTCACTATTGCGCTCCATTTCCCGTACACAGTGCAAATAGCACTCGCGCCTGTTCCCAGCAAGTACAGTGCATTGGACTGAAGAGAGCTACTGTTCTTGTCAGTTTCCTAAGCAGAGTTGAACTAGATATGACCCGTGTGTGTAGGAAGCACAGTTCTTTTGTTCTGGGCAAGCTCACTGTTCTTGCCCTACAGGAAACACAGTAGAGAAGAAGAGTGCTCTATTCTCAAAAGCAGAGTGTGTTTCTTGAAAGGCGAACTAGCGTTTGTTTCCCAGTCCTAAATTGAGTT
Organism: Peromyscus eremicus; assembly: GCF_949786415.1. Lineage (NCBI taxonomy): Eukaryota > Metazoa > Chordata > Mammalia > Rodentia > Cricetidae > Peromyscus > Peromyscus eremicus. Next base: position 4,572 of record NW_026735817.1, on the reverse strand, counting down.
GAATCACATGCAGTTTCTGGTCCTATGAGCAAGTGTTGTTTTTTGGTAAGGAAAGTCACTATTGCGCTCCCATTGCCATACACAGTGCAAATAGCACTCCCGTCTGTTCACAGCAAGTACAGTGTATTGGACTGAAGAGGAGCTACTGTTCTTGTCAGTTTCCTAAGCAGAGTTGAACTAGATATGGCCCGTGTGTGTAGGAAGCACAGTTCTTTTGTTCTGAGCAAGCTCACTGTTCTCACCCTATAAGAAACACTGTAGAGTAGAAGAGTGCTCTATTCTCAAAAGCAGAGTGTGTTTCTTGTAAGGCGAGCTAGCGTTTGTTTCCCAGTCCTAAATTGAGTTGAATCACATGCAGTTTCTGGTCCTACGAGCAAGAGTTTTTTCTGGTAAGAAGAGTCACTATTGCGCTCCCATTGTCATACACAGGGCAAATAGCACTGGTTTCTCTTCCCAGCATGTACAGTGTATTGGACTGAAGAGGATCTACTGTTCTTTTCAGGTTCCTAAGCAGAGTTGAACTAGATATGGCCCGTGTGTGTAGGAAGCACGGTTCTTTTGTTCTGAGCAAGCTCACTGTTTGGACCCCATAAGAAAAACAGTAGAGTAGATGTGTGCCCTATTCTCAAAAGCAGAGTGTGTTTCTTGTGAGGCGAGCAAGCGTTTGTTTCCCAATCCTAAATGCAGTTGAATCACATGCAGTTTCTGTTCCTACGAGCAAGAGTTGTTTTCTGGTAAGAAGAGTCACTATTGTGCTCCCATTGCCATTCACAGTACAAATTGCACTCGTGTCTGTTTCCAGCAAGTACAGTGTATTGGTCTGAAGAGGAGCTACTGTTCTTGTCAGTTTCCTAAGCAGAGTTGAACTAGATATGGACCGTGTGTAGGAAGCACAGTTCTTTTGTTCTGAGCAAGCTCACTGTTGGAACCCCATAGGAAACACAGTAGAGTAGAATAGTGCTCTTTTCTCAAAAGCAGAGTGTGTTTCTTGTAAGGCGAGCTAGCGTTTGTTTCCCAGTCCTAAATGGAGTTGAAATACACATGCAGTTTCTGGTCCTATGAGCTAGAGTTGTTTTCTGGTAGGAAGAGTCACTATTGCGCTCCATTTCCCGTACACAGTGCAAATAGCACTCACGCCTGTTCCCAGCAAGTACAGTGCATTGGACTGATGAGAGCTACTGTTCTTGTCAGTTTCCTAAGCAGAGTTGAACTAGATATGACCCGTGTGTGTAGGAAGCACAGTTCTTTTGTTCTGGGCAAGCTCACTGTTCTTGCCCTACAGGAAACACAGTAGAGAAGAAGAGTGCTCTATTCTCAAAAGCAGACTGTGTTTCTTGAAAGGCGAACTAGCGTTTGTTTCCCAGTCCTAAATTGAGTTGAATCACATGCAGTTTCTGGTCCTATGAGCAAGTGTTGTTTTTTGGTAAGGAAAGTCACTATTGCGCTCCCATTGCCATACACAGTGCAAATAGCACTCCCGTCTGTTCACAGCAAGTACAGTGTATTGGACTGAAGAGGAGCTACAGTTCTTGTCAGTTTCCTAAGTAGAGTTGAACTAGATATGACCCCGTGTGTAGGAAGCACAGTTCTTTTGTTCTGAGTAAGCTCACTGTTTGGAAGCCATAGGAAACACAGTAGAGTAGATGTGTGCCCTATTCTCAAAAGCAGAGCATGTTTCTTGTAAGGCGAGCTAGCGTTTGTTTCCTAGTCCTAAATGGAGTTGAATCAAATGCAGTTTTTAGTCCTACAAGCAAGAGTTGTTTTCTGGTAAGAAGAGTCACTATTGCGTTCCCATTGCCACACACAGTACAAAGAGCACTCGCGTCTGTTCCCAGCAAGTACAGTCTATTGGACTGCAGAGGAACTACTGTTCTTGTCATTTTCCTAAGCAGAGATGAACCAGATATGGCCCGTGTGTGTACTAAGCACAGTTCTTTTGTTCTGAGCAAGCTCACTGTTGGAACCCCATAGGAAACACAGTAGAGTAGAATAGTGCTCTTTTCTCAAAAGCAGAATGTGTTTCTTATAAGGCGAGCTAGCGTTTGTTTCCCATTCCTAAATGGAGTTGAAATACACATGCAGTTTCTGGTCCTATGAGCTAGAGTTGTTTTCTGGTGGGAAGAGTCACTATTGCACTCCATTTCCCGTACACAGTGCAAATAGCACTCGCGTCTTTTCGCAGCAAGTACAGTGTATTGGACTGAAGAGGAGCTACTGTTCTTGTCAGTTTCCTAAGCAGAGTTGAACTAGATATGACCCGTGTGTGTAGGAAGCACAGTTCTTTTGTTCTGAGTAAGCTCACTGTTGGAACCCCATAGGAAACACAGTAGAGTAGAAGAGTGCACATTTCTCAAAAGCAGAGTGTGTTTCTTGTAAGGCGAGCTAGCGTTTGTTTCCCAGTCCGAAATGGAGTTGAAATACACATGCAGTTTCTTGTCCTATGAGCTAGAGGTGTTTTCTGGTAAGAAGAGTCACTATTGCGCTCCCTTTGCCATACACAGTGCATATAGCACTCACGTCTGTTCCCAGCAAGTACAGTGTATTGGACTGAAGAGGAGCTACTGTTCTTGTCAGTTTCCTAAGCAGAGTTGAACTAGATATGGCCCGTGTATGTAGGAAGCACAGTTCTTTTGTTCTGGGCAAGCTCACTGTTCTCGCCCTACAGAAAACACAGTAGAGAAGAAGAGTGCTCTATTCTCAAAAGCAGAGTGTGTTTCTTGAAAGGCGAACTAGCGTTTGTTTCCCAGTCCTAAATTGAGTTGAATCACATGCAGTTTCTGGTCCTACGACCAAGAGTTGTTTTCTGGTAAGAAGAGTCACTATTGTGCTCCCATTGCCATTCACAGTACAAATTGCACTCGTGTCTGTTTCCAGCAAATACAGTGTATTGGTCTGAAGAGGAGCTACTGTTCTTGTCAGTTTCCTAAGCAGAGTTGAACTAGATATGGCCCGTGTGTGTAGGAAGCACAGTTCTTTTGTACTAAGCATGCTCACTGTTCTGACCCTATAGGAAACACAGTAGAGTGGAAGAGTTCTCTTTCCTCAAAAGCAGAGTGGGTTTCTTGTAAGGCGAGCTAGCATTTGTTTCCCAGTCCTAAATGGAGTTGAATCACATGCAGTTTCAGGTCCTAAGAGCAAGAGTTGTTTTCTGGTAAGAAGAGTCACTATTGTGCTCCCATTGCAGTACACAGTGCAAATAGCACTCTCGTCTGTTCCCAGTAAGTAAGGTGTATTGGACTGAAGAGGAGCTACTGTTCTTGTCAGTTTCCTAAGCAGAGTTGAACTAGATATGGACCGTGTGTGTAGGAAGCACAGTTCTTTTGTTCTGAGCAAGCTCACTGTTCGAACTCCATAGGAAACCCAGTAGAGTAGAAGAGTGCTCTTTTCCTCAAAATCAGAGTGTGTTTCTTATAAGGCGAGCTAGCGTTTGTTTCCTAGTCCTAAATGGAGTTGAATCAAATGCAGTTTTTAGTCCTACGAGCAAGAGTTGTTTTCTGGTAAGAAGAGTCACTATTGCGCTCACATTGCCACACACAGTACAAATAGCACACGCGTCTGTTCCCAGCAAGTACAGTCTATTGGACTGCAGAGGAGTTACTGTTCTTGTCATTTTCCTAAGCAGAGATGAACCAGATATGGCCCGTGTGTGTACTAAGCACAGTTCTTTTGTTCTGAGCAAGCTCACTGTTGGAACCCCATAGGAAACACAGTAGAGTAGAATAGTGCTCTTTTCTCAAAAGCAGAGTGTGTTTCTTGTAAGGCGAGCTAGCGTTTGTTTCCCAGTCCTAAATGGAGTTGAAATACACATGCAGTTTCTGGTCCTATGAGCTAGAGTTGTTTTCTGGTAGGAAGAGTCACTATTGCGCTCCATTTCCCGTACACAGTGCAAATAGCACTCGCGCCTGTTCCCAGCAAGTACAGTGCATTGGACTGAAGAGAGCTACTGTTCTTGTCAGATTCCTAAGCAGTGTTGAACTAGATATGACCCGTGTGTGTAGGAAGCACAGTTCTTTTGTTCTGGGCAAGCTCACTGTTCTTGCCCTACAGGAAACACAGTAGAGAAGAAGAGTGCTCTATTCTCAAAAGCAGAGTGTGTTTCTTGAAACGCGAACTAGCGTTTGTTTCCCAGTCCTAAATTGAGTTGAATCACATGCAGTTTCTGGTCCTATGAGCAAGTGTTGTTTTTTGGTAAGGAAAGTCACTATTGCGCTCCCATTGCCATACACAGTGCAAATAGCACTCCCGTCTGTTCACAGCAAGTACAGTGTATTGGACTGAAGAGGAGCTACTGTTCTTGTCAGTTTCCTAAGCAGAGTTGAACTAGATATGGCCCGTGTGTGTAGGAAGCACAGTTCTTTTGTTCTGAGCAAGCTCACTGTTCTCACCCTATAAGAAACACTGTAGAGTAGAAGAGTGCTCTATTCTCAAAAGCAGAGTGTGTTTCTTGTAAGGCGAGCTAGCGTGTGTTTCCCAGTCCTAAATTGAGTTGAATCACATGCAGTTTCTGGTCCTACGAGCAAGAGTTTTTTCTGGTAAGAAGAGTCACTATTGCGCTCCCATTGTCATACACAG